>NW_028317651.1:2827964-2980397 GCF_055824585.1 Amblyomma mixtum | reverse complement strand
AAACTCCAAAACTCCAAAACTCCGAAACTCCGAAACTCCAAAACTCCAAAACTCCAAAACTCCAAAACTCCGAAACTCCGAAACTCCAAAACTCCAAAACTCTAGAACTCCGAAACTCCAAAACTCCAAAACTCCAAAACTCCAAAACTGCAAAACTCCAAAACTCCGAAACTCCAAAACTCCAAAACTCCAAAACTCCAAAACTCCGAAACTCCAAAACTCCAGAACTCCAAAACTCCAAAACTGCAAAACTCCAAAACTCCAAAACTCCAAAACTCCGAAACTCCAAAACTCCGAAACTCCAAAACTCCAAAACTCCGAAACTCCAAAACTCCAAAACTCCAAAACTCCGAAACTCCGAAGCTCCAAAACTCCAAAACTCCGAAACTCCAAAACTCCAAAACTCCAAAACTCCGAAACTCCAAAACTCCAAAACTCCAAAACTCCAAAACTGCAAAACTCCAAAATTCCAAAACTCTAAAACTCCAAAACTCCAAAACTCCGAAACTCCAAAACTCCAAAACTCCAATACTCCGAAACTCCAAAACTCCGAAACTCCGAAACTCCAAAACTCCAAAACTCCGAAACTCCAAAACTCCGAAACTCCGAAACTCCAAAACTCCGAAACTCCAAAACTCCAAAACTCCAAAACTCCGAAACTCCAAAACTCCAAAACTCCAAAACTCCAAAACTCCGAAACTCCAAAATCCAAAACTCCGAAACTCCGAAACTCCAAAACTCCAAAACTCCAAAACTCCAAAACTCCAAAACTCCGAAACTCCGAAACTCCAAAACTCCAAAACTCCAAAACTCCGAAACTCCGAAACTCCGAAACTCCAAAACTCCAAAACTCCAAAACTCCGAAACTCCGAAACTCCAAAACTCCAAAACTCCGAAACTCCGAAACTCCGAAACTCCGAAACTCCAAAACTCCAAAACTCCAAAACTCCGAAACTCCAAAACTCCAAAACTCCGAAACTCCAAAACTCCGAAACTCCAAAACTCGAAAACTCCGAAACTCCGAAACTCCAAAACTCCAAAACTCCGAAACTCCAAAACTCCAAAACTCCAAAACTCCAAAACTCCAAAACTCCAAAACTGCAAAACTCCAAAATTCCAAAACTCTAAAACTCCAAAACTCCAAAACTCCGAAACTCCAAAACTCCAAAACTCCAATACTCCGAAACTCCAAAACTCCGAAACTCCGAAACTCCAAAACTCCAAAACTCCGAAACTCCAAAACTCCGAAACTCCGAAACTCCAAAACTCCGAAACTCCAAATCTCCAAAACTCCAAAACTCCGAAACTCCAAAACTCCAAAACTCCAAAACTCCAAAACTCCGAAACTCCAAAATCCAAAACTCTGAAACTCCGAAACTCCAAAACTCCAAAACTCCAAAACTCCAAAACTCCAAAACTCCGAAACTCCGAAACTCCAAAACTCCAAAACTCCAAAACTCCGAAACTCCGAAACTCCGAAACTCCAAAACTCCAAAACTCCAAAACTCCGAAACTCCGAAACTCCAAAACTCCAAAACTCCGAAACTCCGAAACTCCGAAACTCCGAAACTCCAAAACTCCAAAACTCCAAAACTCCGAAACTCCAAAACTCCGAAACTCCAAAACTCCGAAACTCCAAAACTCCAAAACTCCGAAACTCCGAAACTCCAAAACTCCAAAACTCCGAAACTCCAAAACTCCAAAACTCCAAAACTGCAAAACTCCAAAACTGCAAAACTCCGAAACTCCAAAACTCCAAAACTCCGAAACTCCGAAACTCCGAAACTCCAAAACTCCAAAACTCCAAAACTCCGAAACTCCGAAACTCCGAAACTCCAAAACTCCGAAACTCCAAAACTCCAAAACTCCAAAACTCCGAAACTCCAAAACTCCAAAACTCCAATACTCCGAAACTCCAAAACTCCAAAACTCCGAAACTCCAAAACTCCGAAACTCCAAAACTCCAAAACTCCAAAACTCCAAAACTCCGAAACTCCAAAACTCCGAAACTCCAAAACTCCAAAACTCCGAAACTCCGAAACTCCAAAACTCCAAAACTCCGAAACTCCAAAACTCCAAAACAGCAAAACTCGAAAACTGCAAAACTCCGAAACTCCAAAACTCCAAAACTCCGAAACTCCGAAACTCCGAAACTCCGAAACTCCATAACTCCAAAACTCCGAAACTCCAAAACTCCAAAACTCCAAAACTCCAAAACTCCGAAACTCCGAAACCCCGAAACTCCAAAACTCCAAAACTCCAAAACTCCAAAACTCCGAAACTCCGAAACTCCAAAACTCCAAAACTCCAAAACTCCAAAACTCCGAAACTCCGAAACTCCAAAACTCCAAAACTCTAGAACTCCGAAACTCCAAAACTCCAAAACTCCAAAACTCCAAAACTGCAAAACTCCAAAACTCCGAAACTCCAAAACTCCAAAACTCCAAAACTCCAAAACTCCGAAACTCCAAAACTCCAGAACTCCAAAACTCCAAAACTGCAAAACTCCAAAACTCCAAAACTCCAAAACTCCGAAACTCCAAAACTCCGAAACTCCAAAACTCCAAAACTCCAAAACTCCGAAACTCCAAAACTCCAAAACTCCAAAACTCCAAAACTGCAAAACTCCAAAATTCCAAAACTCTAAAACTCCAAAACTCCAAAACTCCGAAACTCCAAAACTCCAAAACTCCAATACTCCGAAACTCCAAAACTCCGAAACTCCGAAACTCCAAAACTCCAAAACTCCGAAACTCCAAAACTCCGAAACTCCGAAACTCCAAAACTCCGAAACTCCAAAACTCCAAAACTCCAAAACTCCGAAACTCCAAAACTCCAAAACTCCAAAACTCCAAAACTCCGAAACTCCAAAATCCAAAACTCCGAAACTCCGAAACTCCAAAACTCCAAAACTCCAAAACTCCAAAACTCCAAAACTCCGAAACTCCGAAACTCCAAAACTCCAAAACTCCAAAACTCCGAAACTCCGAAACTCCGAAACTCCAAAACTCCAAAACTCCAAAACTCCGAAACTCCGAAACTCCAAAACTCCAAAACTCCGAAACTCCGAAACTCCGAAACTCCGAAACTCCAAAACTCCAAAACTCCAAAACTCCGAAACTCCAAAACTCCAAAACTCCGAAACTCCAAAACTCCGAAACTCCAAAACTCGAAAACTCCGAAACTCCGAAACTCCAAAACTCCAAAACTCCGAAACTCCAAAACTCCAAAACTCCAAAACTCCAAAACTCCAAAACTCCAAAACTCCAAAACTCCAAAATTCCAAAACTCTAAAACTCCAAAACTCCAAAACTCCGAAACTCCAAAACTCCAAAACTCCAATACTCCGAAACTCCAAAACTCCGAAACTCCGAAACTCCAAAACTCCAAAACTCCGAAACTC
Organism: Amblyomma mixtum; assembly: GCF_055824585.1. NCBI lineage: Eukaryota > Metazoa > Arthropoda > Arachnida > Ixodida > Ixodidae > Amblyomma > Amblyomma mixtum. The sequence continues at coordinate 2,976,994 of NW_028317651.1, read as the reverse complement.
CAAAACTCCGAAACTCCGAAACTCCAAAACTCCGAAACTCCAAAACTCCAAAACTCCAAAACTCCGAAACTCCAAAACTCCAAAACTCCAAAACTCCAAAACTCCGAAACTCCAAAATCCAAAACTCTGAAACTCCGAAACTCCAAAACTCCAAAACTCCAAAACTCCAAAACTCCAAAACTCCGAAACTCCGAAACTCCAAAACTCCAAAACTCCAAAACTCCGAAACTCCGAAACTCCGAAACTCCAAAACTCCAAAACTCCAAAACTCCGAAACTCCGAAACTCCAAAACTCCAAAACTCCGAAACTCCGAAACTCCGAAACTCCGAAACTCCAAAACTCCAAAACTCCAAAACTCCGAAACTCCAAAACTCCGAAACTCCAAAACTCCGAAACTCCAAAACTCCAAAACTCCGAAACTCCGAAACTCCAAAACTCCAAAACTCCGAAACTCCAAAACTCCAAAACTCCAAAACTGCAAAACTCCAAAACTGCAAAACTCCGAAACTCCAAAACTCCAAAACTCCGAAACTCCGAAACTCCGAAACTCCAAAACTCCAAAACTCCAAAACTCCGAAACTCCGAAACTCCGAAACTCCAAAACTCCGAAACTCCAAAACTCCAAAACTCCAAAACTCCGAAACTCCAAAACTCCAAAACTCCAATACTCCGAAACTCCAAAACTCCGAAACTCCGAAACTCCAAAACTCCAAAACTCCGAAACTCCAAAACTCCGAAACTCCGAAACTCCAAAACTCCGAACCTCCAAAACTCCAAAACTCCAAAACTCCGAAACTCCAAAACTCCAAAACTCCAAAACTCCAAAACTCCGAAACTCCAAAATCCAAAACTCCAAAACTCCAAAACTCCAAAACTCCGAAACTCGGAAACTCCAAAACTCCAAAACTCCGAAACTCAATAACTCCAAAACTCCGAAACTCCAAAACTCCAAAACTCCAAAACTCCAAAACTCCGAAACTCCGAAACTCCGAAACTCCAAAACTCCAAAACTCCAAAACTCCAAAACTCCGAAACTCCGAAACTCCAAAACTCCAAAACTCCAAAACTCCAAAACTCCGAAACTCCGAAACTCCAAAACTCCAAAACTCTAGAACTCCGAAACTCCAAAACACCAAAACTCCAAAACTCCAAAACTGCAAAACTCCAAAACTCCGAAACTCCAAAACTCCAAAACTCCAAAACTCCAAAACTCCGAAACTCCAAAACTCCAGAACTCCAAAACTCCAAAACTGCAAAACTCCAAAACTCCAAAACTCCGAAACTCCGAAACTCCGAAACTCCGAAACTCCAAAACTCCGAAACTCCGAAACTCCAAAACTCCAAAACTCCGAAACTCCGAAACTCCAAAACTCCAAAACTCCGAAACTGCAAAACTCCAAAACTGCAAAACTCCGAAACTCCAAAACTCCAAAACTCCAAAACTCCGAAACTCCGAAACTCCAAAACTCCGAAACTCCGAAACTCCGAAACTCCAAAACTCCAAAACTCCAAAACTCCGAAACTCCTAAAACTCCGATACTCCGAAACTCCAAAACTCCAAATCTCCAAAACTCCGAAACTCCGAAACTCCGAAACTCCAAAACACCAAAACTCCAAAACTCCGAAACTCCGAAACTCCAAAACTCCAAAACTCCGAAACTCCGAAACTCCGAAACTCCGAAACTCCAAAACTCCAAAACTCCAAAACTCCGAAACTCCAAAACTCCAAAACTCCAAAACTCCAAAACTCCAAAACTCCGAAACTCCGAAACTCCAAAACTCCAAAACTCCAAAACTCCGAAACTCCAAAACTCCGAAACTCCAAAACTCCAAAACTCCAAAACTCCAAAACTCCAAAACTCCGAAACTCCAAAACTCCAAAACTCCAAAACTCCAAAACTGCAAAACTCCAAAACTCCAAAACTCCGAAACTCCTAAACTCCAAAACTCCAAAACTCCAAAACTCCGAAACTCCAAAACTCCAAAACTCCAAAACTGCAAAACTCCAAAACTCCGAAACTCCAAAACTCCAAAACACCAAAACTCCAAAACTCCGAAACTCCGAAACTCCAAAACTCCAAAACTCTAGAACTCCGAAACTCCAAAACTCCAAAACTGCAAAACTCCGAAACTCCAAAACTCCAAAACTCCAAAACTCCGAAACTCCGAAACTCCGAAACTCCGAAACTCCAAAACACCAAAACTCCAAAACTCCGAAACTCCGAAACTCCAAAACTCCAAAACTCCGAAACTCCGAAACTCCAAAACTCCAAAACTCCAAAACTCCGAAACTCCAAAACTCCAAAACTCCGAAACTCCAAAACACCAAAACTCCAAAACTGCAAAACTCCAAAACTCCAAAACTCCGAAACTCCGAAACTCCGAAACTCCAAAACTCCGAAACTCCGAAACTCCAAAACTCCAAAACTCCGAAACTCCGAAACTCCAAAACTCCAAAACTCCGAAACTGCAAAACTCCAAAACTGCAAAACTCCGAAACTCCAAAACTCCAAAACTCCAAAACTCCGAAACTCCGAAACTCCGAAACTCCAAAACTCCAAAACTCCGAAACTCCGAAACTCCAAAACTCCAAAACTCCAAAACTCCGAAACTCCTAAAACTCCGATACTCCGAAACTCCAAAACTCCAAAACTCCAAAACTACGAAACTCCGAAACTCCGAAACTCCGAAACTCCAAAACACCAAAACTCCAAAACTCCGAAACTCCGAAACTCCAAAACTCCAAAACTCCGAAACTCCGAAACTCCGAAACTCCGAAACTCCAAAACTCCAAAACTCCAAAACTCCGAAACTCCTAAAACTCCGATACTCCGAAACTCCGAAACTCCGAAACTCCGAAACTCCGAAACTCCGAAACTCCAAAACACCAAAACTCCAAAACTCCGAAACTCCGAAACTCCAAAACTCCAAAACTCCGAAACTCCGAAACTCCGAAACTCCAAAACTCCAAAACTCCAAAACTCCGAAACTCCAAAACTCCAAAACTCCAAAACTCCGAAACTCCGAAACTCCAAAACTCCAAAACTCCAAAACTCCGAAACTCCAAAACTCCGAAACTCCAAAACTCCAAAACTCCAAAACTCCAAAACTCCAAAACTCCAAAACTCCGAAACTCCAAAACTCCAAAACTCCAAGACTCCAAAACTCCAAAACTCCAAAACTCCAAAACTCCAAAACTCCGAAACTCCAAAACTCCAAAACTCCGAAACTCCGAAACTCCAAAACTCCGAAACTCCGAAACTCCGAAACTCCAAAACTCCGAAACTCCAAAACTCCGAAACTCCGAAACTCCGAAACTCCAAAACTCCAAAACTCCGAAACTCCAAAACTCCGAAACTCCAAAACTCCAAAACTCCAAAACTCCAAAACTCCGAAACTCCAAAACTCCGAAACTCCAAAACTCCAAAACTCCGAAACTCCGAAACTCCAAAACTCCAAAACTCCGAAACTCCAAAACTCCAAAACTCCAAAACTGCAAAACTCCAAAACTGCAAAACTCCGAAACTCCAAAACTCCGAAACTCCGAAACTCCGAAACTCCGAAACTCCAAAACTCCAAAACTCCAAAACTCCGAAACTCGGAAACTCCAAAACTCCAAAATCCAAAACTCCAAAACTCCAAAACTCCGAAACTCGGAAACTCCAAAACTCCAAAACTCCGAAACTCCATAACTCCGAAACTCCGAAACTCCGAAACTCCAAAACTCCAAAACTCCAAAACTCCGAAACTCCAAAACTCCAAAACTCCAAAACTCCAAAACTCCAAAACTCCGAAACTCCGAAACTCCAAAACTCCAAAACTCCAAAACTCCGAAACTCCAAAACTCCGAAACTCCAAAACTCCAAAACTCCAAAACTCCAAAACTCCAAAACTCCGAAACTCCAAAACTCCAAAACTCCAAAACTCCAAAACTGCCAAATTGCAAAACTCCAAAACTCCGAAACTCCAAAACTCCAAAACTCCGAAACTCCGAAACTCCGAAACTCCAAAACTCCAAAACTCCGAAACTCCGAAACTCCGAAACTCCGAAACTCCAAAACTCCAAAACTCCAAAACTCCGAAACTCCAAAACTCCGAAACTCCAAAACTCCAAAACTCCAAAACTCCAAAACTCCGAAACTCCAAAACTCCGAAACTCCAAAACTGCAAAACTCCAAAACTGCAAAACTCCGAAACTCCAAAACTCCGAAACTCCGAAACTCCGAAACTCCAAAACTCCAAAACTCCAAAACTCCGAAACTCGGAAACTCCAAAACTCCAAAACTCCGAAACTCCAAAACTCCGAAACTCCAAAACTCCAAAACTCCAAAACTCCAAAACTCCGAAACTCCAAAACTCCGAAACTCCAAAACTCCAAAACTCCGAAACTCCGAAACTCCAAAACTCCAAAACTCCGAAACTCCAAAACTCCAAAACTCCAAAACTGCAAAACTCCAAAACTGCAAAACTCCGAAACTCCAAAACTCCGAAACTCCGAAACTCCGAAACTCCGAAACTCCAAAACTCCAAAACTCCAAAACTCCGAAACTCGGAAACTCCAAAACTCCAAAATCCAAAACTCCAAAACTCCAAAACTCCGAAACTCGGAAACTCCAAAACTCCAAAACTCCGAAACTCCATAACTCCGAAACTCCGAAACTCCGAAACTCCAAAACTCCAAAACTCCAAAACTCCGAAACTCCAAAACTCCAAAACTCCAAAACTCCAAAACTCCAAAACTCCGAAACTCCGAAACTCCAAAACTCCAAAACTCCAAAACTCCGAAACTCCAAAACTCCGAAACTCCAAAACTCCAAAACTCCAAAACTCCAAAACTCCAAAACTCCGAAACTCCAAAACTCCAAAACTCCAAAACTCCAAAACTGCCAAATTGCAAAACTCCAAAACTCCGAAACTCCAAAACTCCAAAACTCCGAAACTCCGAAACTCCGAAACTCCAAAACTCCAAAACTCCGAAACTCCGAAACTCCGAAACTCCGAAACTCCAAAACTCCAAAACTCCAAAACTCCGAAACTCCAAAACTCCGAAACTCCAAAACTCCAAAACTCCAAAACTCCAAAACTCCGAAACTCCAAAACTCCGAAACTCCAAAACTGCAAAACTCCAAAACTGCAAAACTCCGAAACTCCAAAACTCCGAAACTCCGAAACTCCGAAACTCCAAAACTCCAAAACTCCAAAACTCCGAAACTCGGAAACTCCAAAACTCCAAAATCCAAAACTCCAAAACTCCAAAACTCCGAAACTCGGAAACTCCAAAACTCCAAAACTCCGAAACTCCATAACTCCGAAACTCCGAAACTCCGAAACTCCAAAACTCCAAAACTCCAAAACTCCGAAACTCCAAAACTCCAAAACTCCAAAACTCCAAAACTCCAAAACTCCGAAACTCCGAAACTCCAAAACTCCAAAACTCCAAAACTCCGAAACTCCAAAACTCCGAAACTCCAAAACTCCAAAACTCCAAAACTCCAAAACTCCAAAACTCCGAAACTCCAAAACTCCAAAACTCCAAAACTCCAAAACTGCCAAATTGCAAAACTCCAAAACTCCGAAACTCCAAAACTCCAAAACTCCGAAACTCCGAAACTCCGAAACTCCAAAACTCCAAAACTCCGAAACTCCGAAACTCCGAAACTCCAAAACTCCAAAACTCCAAAACTCCGAAACTCCAAAACTCCGAAACTCCAAAACTCCAAAACTCCAAAACTCCAAAACTCCGAAACTCCAAAACTCCGAAACTCCAAAACTCCAAAACTCCGAAACTCCGAAACTCCAAAACTCCAAAACTCCGAAACTCCAAAACTCCAAAACAGCAAAACTCGAAAACTGCAAAACTCCGAAACTCCAAAACTCCAAAACTCCGAAACTCCGAAACTCCGAAACTCCGAAACTCCATAACTCCAAAACTCCGAAACTCCAAAACTCCAAAACTCCAAAACTCCAAAACTCCGAAACTCCGAAACCCCGAAACTCCAAAACTCCAAAACTCCAAAACTCCAAAACTCCGAAACTCCGAAACTCCAAAACTCCAAAACTCCAAAACTCCAAAACTCCGAAACTCCGAAACTCCAAAACTCCAAAACTCTAGAACTCCGAAACTCCAAAACTCCAAAACTCCAAAACTCCAAAACTGCAAAACTCCAAAACTCCGAAACTCCAAAACTCCAAAACTCCAAAACTCCAAAACTCCGAAACTCCAAAACTCCAGAACTCCAAAACTCCAAAACTGCAAAACTCCAAAACTCCAAAACTCCAAAACTCCGAAACTCCAAAACTCCGAAACTCCAAAACTCCAAAACTCCGAAACTCCAAAACTCCAAAACTCCAAAACTCCGAAACTCCGAAGCTCCAAAACTCCAAAACTCCGAAACTCCAAAACTCCAAAACTCCAAAACTCCGAAACTCCAAAACTCCAAAACTCCAAAACTCCAAAACTGCAAAACTCCAAAATTCCAAAACTCTAAAACTCCAAAACTCCAAAACTCCGAAACTCCAAAACTCCAAAACTCCAATACTCCGAAACTCCAAAACTCCGAAACTCCGAAACTCCAAAACTCCAAAACTCCGAAACTCCAAAACTCCGAAACTCCGAAACTCCAAAACTCCGAAACTCCAAAACTCCAAAACTCCAAAACTCCGAAACTCCAAAACTCCAAAACTCCAAAACTCCAAAACTCCGAAACTCCAAAATCCAAAACTCCGAAACTCCGAAACTCCAAAACTCCAAAACTCCAAAACTCCAAAACTCCAAAACTCCGAAACTCCGAAACTCCAAAACTCCAAAACTCCAAAACTCCGAAACTCCGAAACTCCGAAACTCCAAAACTCCAAAACTCCAAAACTCCGAAACTCCGAAACTCCAAAACTCCAAAACTCCGAAACTCCGAAACTCCGAAACTCCGAAACTCCAAAACTCCAAAACTCCAAAACTCCGAAACTCCAAAACTCCAAAACTCCGAAACTCCAAAACTCCGAAACTCCAAAACTCGAAAACTCCGAAACTCCGAAACTCCAAAACTCCAAAACTCCGAAACTCCAAAACTCCAAAACTCCAAAACTGCAAAACTCCAAAACTGCAAAACTCCGAAACTCCAAAACTCCAAAACTCCGAAACTCCGAAACTCCAAAACTCCAAAACTCCGAAACTCCGAAACTCCGAAACTCCGAAACTCCAAAACTCCAAAACTCCAAAACTCCGAAACTCCAAAACTCCAAAACTCCAAAACTCCAAAACTCCGAAACTCCGAAACTCCAAAACTCCAAAACTCCAAAACTCCGAAACTCCAAAACTCCGAAACTCCAAAACTCCAAAACTCCAAAACTCCAAAACTCCAAAACTCCAAAACTCCGAAACTCCAAAACTCCGAAACTCCGAAACTCCAAAACTCCGAAACTCCAAAACTCCAAAACTCCAAAACTCCGAAACTCCAAAACTCCAAAACTCCGAAACTCCAAAATCCAAAACTCCAAAACTCCAAAACTCCAAAACTCCGAAACTCGGAAACTCCAAAACTCCAAAACTCCGAAACTCCATAACTCCAAAACTCGGAAACTCCAAAACTCCAAAACTCCAAAACTCCAAAACTCCAAAACTCCGAAACTCCAAAACTCCGAAACTCCAAAACTCCAAAACTCCAAAACTCCGAAACTCCGAAACTCCAAAACTCCAAAACTCCGAAACTCCAAAACTCCAAAACTCCAAAACTGCAAAACTCCAAAACTGCAAAACTCCGAAACTCCAAAACTCCAAAACTCCAAAACTCCGAAACTCCGAAACTCCAAAACTCCGAAACTCCGAAACTCCAAAACTCCAAAACTCCAAAACTCCGAAACTCCAAAACTCCGAAACTCCGAAACTCCAAAACTCCAAAACTCCAAAACTCCGAAACTCCGAAACTCCGAAACTCCGAAACTCCAAAACTCCAGAACTCCAAAACTCCGAAACTCCGAAACTCCAAAACTCCAAAACTCCGAAACTCCGAAACTCCAAAACTCCAAAACTCCAAAACTCCGAAACTCCAAAACTCCAAAACTCCAAAACTCCAAAACTCCGAAACTCCGAAACTCCAAAACTCCAAAACTCCAAAACTCCGAAACTCCAAAACTCCGAAACTCCAAAACTCCAAAACTCCAAAACTCCAAAACTCCAAAACTCCGAAACTCCAAAACTCCAAAACTCCAAAACTCCAAAACTCCAAAACTGCAAAACTCCAAAACTCCAAAACTCCGAAACTCCAAAACTCCAAAACTCCGAAACTCCGAAACTCCGAAACTCCAAAACTCCGAAACTCCGAAACTCCGAAACTCCAAAACTCCGAAACTCCAAAACTCCGAAACTCCGAAACTCCAAAACTCCAAAACTCCGAAACTCCAAAACTCCGAAACTCCAAAACTCCAAAACTCCAAAACTCCAAAACTCCGAAACTCCAAAACTCCGAAACTCCAAAACTCCAAAACTCCAAAACTCCAAAACTCCAAAACTGCAAAACTCCAAAACTCCAAAACTCCAAAACTCCGAAACTCCAAAACTCCAAAACTCCAAAACTCCAAAACTCCGAAACTCCGAAACTCCGAAACTCCGAAACTCCGAAACTCCAAAACTCCGAAACTCCAAAACTCCAAAACTCCAAAACTCCAAAACTCCGAAACTCCGAAACTCCAAAACTCCAAAACTCCAAAACTCCGAAACTCCGAAACTCCGAAACTCCGAAACTCCAAAACTCCAAAACTCCGAAACTCCAAAACTCCGAAACTCCAAAACTCCAAAACTCCAAAACTCCGAAACTCCATAACTCCGAAACTCCAAAACTCCAAAACTCCAAAACTCCAAAACTCCAAAACTGCAAAACTCCAAAACTCCAAAACTCCGAAACTCCGAAACTCCAAAACTCCAAAACTCCTAAACTCCAAAACTCCGAAACTCCGAAACTCCGAAACTCCGAAACTCCAAAACTCCAAAACTCCGAAACTCCAAAACTCCAAAACTCCAAAACTCCAAAACTCCAAAACTCCAAAACTCCAAAACTCCGAAACTCCGAAACTCCAAAACTCCAAAACTCCAAAACTCCGAAACTCCAAAACTCCGAAACTCCAAAACTCCAAAACTCCAAAACTCCAAAACTCCAAAACTCCGAAACTCCAAAACTCCAAAACTCCAAAACTCCAAAACTGCAAAACTCCAAAACTCCAAAACTCCGAAACTCCAAAACTCCAAAACTCCGAAACTCCGAAACTCCGAAACTCCGAAACTCCGAAACTCCAAAACTCCGAAACTCCAAAACTCCGAAACTCCGAAACTCCGAAACTCCGAAACTCCAAAACTCCAAAACTCCGAAACTCCAAAACTCCGAAACTCCAAAACTCCAAAACTCCAAAACTCCAAAACTCCGAAACTCCAAAACTCCGAAACTCCAAAACTCCAAAACTCCAAAACTCCGAAACTCCAAAACTCCAAAACTCCGAAACTCCGAAACTCCAAAACTCCAAAACTCCAAAACTCCAAAACTCCAAAACTGCAAAACTCCAAAATTCCAAAACTCTAAAACTCCAAAACTCCAAAACTCCGAAACTCCAAAACTCCAAAACTCCAATACTCCGAAACTCCAAAACTCCGAAACTCCGAAACTCCAAAACTCCAAAACTCCGAAACTCCAAAACTCCGAAACTCCGAAACTCCAAAACTCCGAAACTCCAAAACTCCAAAACTCCAAAACTCCGAAACTCCAAAACTCCAAAACTCCAAAACTCCAAAACTCCGAAACTCCAAAATCCAAAACTCCGAAACTCCGAAACTCCAAAACTCCAAAACTCCAAAACTCCAAAACTCCAAAACTCCGAAACTCCGAAACTCCAAAACTCCAAAACTCCAAAACTCCGAAACTCCGAAACTCCGAAACTCCAAAACTCCAAAACTCCAAAACTCCGAAACTCCGAAACTCCAAAACTCCAAAACTCCGAAACTCCGAAACTCCGAAACTCCGAAACTCCAAAACTCCAAAACTCCAAAACTCCGAAACTCCAAAACTCCGAAACTCCAAAACTCCGAAACTCCAAAACTCCAAAACTCCGAAACTCCGAAACTCCAAAACTCCAAAACTCCGAAACTCCAAAACTCCAAAACTCCAAAACTGCAAAACTCCAAAACTGCAAAACTCCGAAACTCCAAAACTCCAAAACTCCGAAACTCCGAAACTCCGAAACTCCAAAACTCCAAAACTCCAAAACTCCGAAACTCCGAAACTCCGAAACTCCAAAACTCCGAAACTCCAAAACTCCAAAACTCCAAAACTCCGAAACTCCAAAACTCCAAAACTCCAATACTCCGAAACTCCAAAACTCCGAAACTCCGAAACTCCAAAACTCCAAAACTCCGAAACTCCAAAACTCCGAAACTCCGAAACTCCAAAACTCCGAACCTCCAAAACTCCAAAACTCCAAAACTCCGAAACTCCAAAACTCCAAAACTCCAAAACTCCAAAACTCCGAAACTCCAAAATCCAAAACTCCAAAACTCCAAAACTCCAAAACTCCGAAACTCGGAAACTCCAAAACTCCAAAACTCCGAAACTCAATAACTCCAAAACTCCGAAACTCCAAAACTCCAAAACTCCAAAACTCCAAAACTCCGAAACTCCGAAACTCCGAAACTCCAAAACTCCAAAACTCCAAAACTCCAAAACTCCGAAACTCCGAAACTCCAAAACTCCAAAACTCCAAAACTCCAAAACTCCGAAACTCCGAAACTCCAAAACTCCAAAACTCTAGAACTCCGAAACTCCAAAACACCAAAACTCCAAAACTCCAAAACTGCAAAACTCCAAAACTCCGAAACTCCAAAACTCCAAAACTCCAAAACTCCAAAACTCCGAAACTCCAAAACTCCAGAACTCCAAAACTCCAAAACTGCAAAACTCCAAAACTCCAAAACTCCGAAACTCCGAAACTCCGAAACTCCGAAACTCCAAAACTCCGAAACTCCGAAACTCCAAAACTCCAAAACTCCGAAACTCCGAAACTCCAAAACTCCAAAACTCCGAAACTGCAAAACTCCAAAACTGCAAAACTCCGAAACTCCAAAACTCCAAAACTCCAAAACTCCGAAACTCCGAAACTCCAAAACTCCGAAACTCCGAAACTCCGAAACTCCAAAACTCCAAAACTCCAAAACTCCGAAACTCCTAAAACTCCGATACTCCGAAACTCCAAAACTCCAAATCTCCAAAACTCCGAAACTCCGAAACTCCGAAACTCCAAAACACCAAAACTCCAAAACTCCGAAACTCCGAAACTCCAAAACTCCAAAACTCCGAAACTCCGAAACTCCGAAACTCCGAAACTCCAAAACTCCAAAACTCCAAAACTCCGAAACTCCAAAACTCCAAAACTCCAAAACTCCAAAACTCCAAAACTCCGAAACTCCGAAACTCCAAAACTCCAAAACTCCAAAACTCCGAAACTCCAAAACTCCGAAACTCCAAAACTCCAAAACTCCAAAACTCCAAAACTCCAAAACTCCGAAACTCCAAAACTCCAAAACTCCAAAACTCCAAAACTGCAAAACTCCAAAACTCCAAAACTCCGAAACTCCTAAACTCCAAAACTCCAAAACTCCAAAACTCCGAAACTCCAAAACTCCAAAACTCCAAAACTGCAAAACTCCAAAACTCCGAAACTCCAAAACTCCAAAACACCAAAACTCCAAAACTCCGAAACTCCGAAACTCCAAAACTCCAAAACTCTAGAACTCCGAAACTCCAAAACTCCAAAACTGCAAAACTCCGAAACTCCAAAACTCCAAAACTCCAAAACTCCGAAACTCCGAAACTCCGAAACTCCGAAACTCCAAAACACCAAAACTCCAAAACTCCGAAACTCCGAAACTCCAAAACTCCAAAACTCCGAAACTCCGAAACTCCAAAACTCCAAAACTCCAAAACTCCGAAACTCCAAAACTCCAAAACTCCGAAACTCCAAAACTCCAAAACTCCAAAACTGCAAAACTCCAAAACTCCAAAACTCCGAAACTCCGAAACTCCGAAACTCCAAAACTCCGAAACTCCGAAACTCCAAAACTCCAAAACTCCGAAACTCCGAAACTCCAAAACTCCAAAACTCCGAAACTGCAAAACTCCAAAACTGCAAAACTCCGAAACTCCAAAACTCCAAAACTCCGAAACTCCGAAACTCCGAAACTCCAAAACTCCAAAACTCCGAAACTCCGAAACTCCAAAACTCCAAAACTCCAAAACTCCGAAACTCCTAAAACTCCGATACTCCGAAACTCCAAAACTCCAAAACTCCAAAACTCCGAAACTCCGAAACTCCGAAACTCCGAAACTCCGAAACTCCAAAACACCAAAACTCCAAAACTCCGAAACTCCGAAACTCCAAAACTCCAAAACTCCGAAACTCCGAAACTCCGAAACTCCGAAACTCCAAAACTCCAAAACTCCAAAACTCCGAAACTCCTAAAACTCCGATACTCCGAAACTCCGAAACTCCGAAACTCCGAAACTCCGAAACTCCAAAACACCAAAACTCCAAAACTCCGAAACTCCGAAACTCCAAAACTCCAAAACTCCGAAACTCCGAAACTCCGAAACTCCAAAACTCCAAAACTCCAAAACTCCGAAACTCCAAAACTCCAAAACTCCAAAACTCCGAAACTCCGAAACTCCAAAACTCCAAAACTCCAAAACTCCGAAACTCCAAAACTCCGAAACTCCAAAACTCCAAAACTCCAAAACTCCAAAACTCCAAAACTCCAAAACTCCGAAACTCCAAAACTCCAAAACTCCAAAACTCCAAAACTCCGAAACTCCGAAGCTCCAAAACTCCAAAACTCCGAAACTCCAAAACTCCAAAACTCCAAAACTCCGAAACTCCAAAACTCCAAAACTCCAAAACTCCAAAACTGCAAAACTCCAAAATTCCAAAACTCTAAAACTCCAAAACTCCAAAACTCCGAAACTCCAAAACTCCAAAACTCCAATACTCCGAAACTCCAAAACTCCGAAACTCCGAAACTCCAAAACTCCAAAACTCCGAAACTCCAAAACTCCGAAACTCCGAAACTCCAAAACTCCGAAACTCCAAAACTCCAAAACTCCAAAACTCCGAAACTCCAAAACTCCAAAACTCCAAAACTCCAAAACTCCGAAACTCCAAAATCCAAAACTCCGAAACTCCGAAACTCCAAAACTCCAAAACTCCAAAACTCCAAAACTCCAAAACTCCAAAACTCCGAAACTCCGAAACTCCAAAACTCCAAAACTCCAAAACTCCGAAACTCCGAAACTCCGAAACTCCAAAACTCCAAAACTCCAAAACTCCGAAACTCCGAAACTCCAAAACTCCAAAACTCCGAAACTCCGAAACTCCGAAACTCCGAAACTCCAAAACTCCAAAACTCCAAAACTCCGAAACTCCAAAACTCCAAAACTCCGAAACTCCAAAACTCCGAAACTCCAAAACTCCAAAACTCCGAAACTCCGAAACTCCAAAACTCCAAAACTCCGAAACTCCAAAACTCCAAAACTCCAAAACTGCAAAACTCCAAAACTGCAAAACTCCGAAACTCCAAAACTCCAAAACTCCAAAACTCCGAAACTCCGAAACTCCAAAACTCCAAAACTCCGAAACTCCGAAACTCCGAAACTCCAAAACTCCAAAACTCCAAAACTCCGAAACTCCAAAACTCCAAAACTCCAAAACTCCAAAACTCCGAAACTCCGAAACTCCAAAACTCCAAAACTCCAAAACTCCGAAACTCCAAAACTCCGAAACTCCAAAACTCCAAAACTCCAAAACTCCAAAACTCCAAAACTCCAAAACTCCGAAACTCCAAAACTCCGAAACTCCGAAACTCCAAAACTCCGAAACTCCAAAACTCCAAAACTCCAAAACTCCGAAACTCCAAAACTCCAAAACTCCGAAACTCCAAAATCCAAAACTCCAAAACTCCAAAACTCCAAAACTCCGAAACTCGGAAACTCCAAAACTCCAAAACTCCGAAACTCCATAACTCCAAAACTCGGAAACTCCAAAACTCCAAAACTCCAAAACTCCAAAACTCCGAAACTCCAAAACTCCGAAACTCCAAAACTCCAAAACTCCAAAACTCCGAAACTCCGAAACTCCAAAACTCCAAAACTCCGAAACTCCAAAACTCCAAAACTCCAAAACTGCAAAACTCCAAAACTGCAAAACTCCGAAACTCCAAAACTCCAAAACTCCAAAACTCCGAAACTCCGAAACTCCAAAACTCCGAAACTCCGAAACTCCAAAACTCCAAAACTCCAAAACTCCGAAACTCCAAAACTCCGAAACTCCGAAACTCCAAAACTCCAAAACTCCAAAACTCCGAAACTCCGAAACTCCGAAACTCCGAAACTCCAAAACTCCAGAACTCCAAAACTCCGAAACTCCGAAACTCCAAAACTCCAAAACTCCGAAACTCCGAAACTCCAAAACTCCAAAACTCCAAAACTCCGAAACTCCAAAACTCCAAAACTCCAAAACTCCAAAACTCCGAAACTCCGAAACTCCAAAACTCCAAAACTCCAAAACTCCGAAACTCCAAAACTCCGAAACTCCAAAACTCCAAAACTCCAAAACTCCAAAACTCCAAAACTCCGAAACTCCAAAACTCCAAAACTCCAAAACTCCAAAACTCCAAAACTGCAAAACTCCAAAACTCCAAAACTCCGAAACTCCAAAACTCCAAAACTCCGAAACTCCGAAACTCCGAAACTCCAAAACTCCGAAACTCCGAAACTCCGAAACTCCAAAACTCCGAAACTCCAAAACTCCGAAACTCCGAAACTCCAAAACTCCAAAACTCCGAAACTCCAAAACTCCGAAACTCCAAAACTCCAAAACTCCAAAACTCCAAAACTCCGAAACTCCAAAACTCCGAAACTCCAAAACTCCAAAACTCCAAAACTCCAAAACTCCAAAACTGCAAAACTCCAAAACTCCAAAACTCCGAAACTCCGAAACTCCGAAACTCCAAAACTCCGAAACTCCGAAACTCCAAAACTCCAAAACTCCGAAACTCCGAAACTCCAAAACTCCAAAACTCCGAAACTGCAAAACTCCAAAACTGCAAAACTCCGAAACTCCAAAACTCCAAAACTCCAAAACTCCGAAACTCCGAAACTCCGAAACTCCAAAACTCCAAAACTCCGAAACTCCGAAACTCCAAAACTCCAAAACTCCAAAACTCCGAAACTCCTAAAACTCCGATACTCCGAAACTCCAAAACTCCAAAACTCCAAAACTCCGAAACTCCGAAACTCCGAAACTCCGAAACTCCAAAACACCAAAACTCCAAAACTCCGAAACTCCGAAACTCCAAAACTCCAAAACTCCGAAACTCCGAAACTCCGAAACTCCGAAACTCCAAAACTCCAAAACTCCAAAACTCCGAAACTCCTAAAACTCCGATACTCCGAAACTCCGAAACTCCGAAACTCCGAAACTCCGAAACTCCAAAACACCAAAACTCCAAAACTCCGAAACTCCGAAACTCCAAAACTCCAAAACTCCGAAACTCCGAAACTCCGAAACTCCAAAACTCCAAAACTCCAAAACTCCGAAACTCCAAAACTCCAAAACTCCAAAACTCCGAAACTCCGAAACTCCAAAACTCCAAAACTCCAAAACTCCGAAACTCCAAAACTCCGAAACTCCAAAACTCCAAAACTCCAAAACTCCAAAACTCCAAAACTCCAAAACTCCGAAACTCCAAAACTCCAAAACTCCAAAACTCCAAAACTCCGAAACTCCGAAGCTCCAAAACTCCAAAACTCCGAAACTCCAAAACTCCAAAACTCCAAAACTCCGAAACTCCAAAACTCCAAAACTCCAAAACTCCAAAACTGCAAAACTCCAAAATTCCAAAACTCTAAAACTCCAAAACTCCAAAACTCCGAAACTCCAAAACTCCAAAACTCCAATACTCCGAAACTCCAAAACTCCGAAACTCCGAAACTCCAAAACTCCAAAACTCCGAAACTCCAAAACTCCGAAACTCCGAAACTCCAAAACTCCGAAACTCCAAAACTCCAAAACTCCAAAACTCCGAAACTCCAAAACTCCAAAACTCCAAAACTCCAAAACTCCGAAACTCCAAAATCCAAAACTCCGAAACTCCGAAACTCCAAAACTCCAAAACTCCAAAACTCCAAAACTCCAAAACTCCAAAACTCCGAAACTCCGAAACTCCAAAACTCCAAAACTCCAAAACTCCGAAACTCCGAAACTCCGAAACTCCAAAACTCCAAAACTCCAAAACTCCGAAACTCCGAAACTCCAAAACTCCAAAACTCCGAAACTCCGAAACTCCGAAACTCCGAAACTCCAAAACTCCAAAACTCCAAAACTCCGAAACTCCAAAACTCCAAAACTCCGAAACTCCAAAACTCCGAAACTCCAAAACTCCAAAACTCCGAAACTCCGAAACTCCAAAACTCCAAAACTCCGAAACTCCAAAACTCCAAAACTCCAAAACTGCAAAACTCCAAAACTGCAAAACTCCGAAACTCCAAAACTCCAAAACTCCAAAACTCCGAAACTCCGAAACTCCAAAACTCCAAAACTCCGAAACTCCGAAACTCCGAAACTCCAAAACTCCAAAACTCCAAAACTCCGAAACTCCAAAACTCCAAAACTCCAAAACTCCAAAACTCCGAAACTCCGAAACTCCAAAACTCCAAAACTCCAAAACTCCGAAACTCCAAAACTCCGAAACTCCAAAACTCCAAAACTCCAAAACTCCAAAACTCCAAAACTCCAAAACTCCGAAACTCCAAAACTCCGAAACTCCGAAACTCCAAAACTCCGAAACTCCAAAACTCCAAAACTCCAAAACTCCGAAACTCCAAAACTCCAAAACTCCGAAACTCCAAAATCCAAAACTCCAAAACTCCAAAACTCCAAAACTCCGAAACTCGGAAACTCCAAAACTCCAAAACTCCGAAACTCCATAACTCCAAAACTCGGAAACTCCAAAACTCCAAAACTCCAAAACTCCAAAACTCCAAAACTCCGAAACTCCAAAACTCCGAAACTCCAAAACTCCAAAACTCCAAAACTCCGAAACTCCGAAACTCCAAAACTCCAAAACTCCGAAACTCCAAAACTCCAAAACTCCAAAACTGCAAAACTCCAAAACTGCAAAACTCCGAAACTCCAAAACTCCAAAACTCCAAAACTCCGAAACTCCGAAACTCCAAAACTCCGAAACTCCGAAACTCCAAAACTCCAAAACTCCAAAACTCCGAAACTCCAAAACTCCGAAACTCCGAAACTCCAAAACTCCAAAACTCCAAAACTCCGAAACTCCGAAACTCCGAAACTCCGAAACTCCAAAACTCCAGAACTCCAAAACTCCGAAACTCCGAAACTCCAAAACTCCAAAACTCCGAAACTCCGAAACTCCAAAACTCCAAAACTCCAAAACTCCGAAACTCCAAAACTCCAAAACTCCAAAACTCCAAAACTCCGAAACTCCGAAACTCCAAAACTCCAAAACTCCAAAACTCCAAAACTCCGAAACTCCAAAACTCCGAAACTCCAAAACTCCAAAACTCCAAAACTCCAAAACTCCAAAACTCCGAAACTCCAAAACTCCAAAACTCCAAAACTCCAAAACTCCAAAACTGCAAAACTCCAAAACTCCAAAACTCCGAAACTCCAAAACTCCAAAACTCCGAAACTCCGAAACTCCGAAACTCCAAAACTCCGAAACTCCGAAACTCCGAAACTCCAAAACTCCGAAACTCCAAAACTCCGAAACTCCGAAACTCCAAAACTCCAAAACTCCGAAACTCCAAAACTCCGAAACTCCAAAACTCCAAAACTCCAAAACTCCAAAACTCCGAAACTCCAAAACTCCGAAACTCCAAAACTCCAAAACTCCAAAACTCCAAAACTCCAAAACTGCAAAACTCCAAAACTCCAAAACTCCAAAACTCCGAAACTCCAAAACTCCAAAACTCCAAAACTCCAAAACTCCGAAACTCCGAAACTCCGAAACTCCGAAACTCCAAAACTCCAAAACTCCGAAACTCCAAAACTCCAAAACTCCAAAACTCCAAAACTCCGAAACTCCGAAACTCCAAAACTCCAAAACTCCAAAACTCCGAAACTCCGAAACTCCGAAACTCCGAAACTCCAAAACTCCAAAACTCCGAAACTCCAAAACTCCGAAACTCCAAAACTCCAAAACTCCAAAACTCCGAAACTCCATAACTCCGAAACTCCAAAACTCCAAAACTCCAAAACTCCAAAACTCCAAAACTGCAAAACTCCAAAACTCCAAAACTCCGAAACTCCGAAACTCCAAAACTCCAAAACTCCTAAACTCCAAAACTCCGAAACTCCGAAACTCCGAAACTCCGAAACTCCAAAACTCCAAAACTCCGAAACTCCAAAACTCCAAAACTCCAAAACTCCAAAACTCCAAAACTCCAAAACTCCAAAACTCCGAAACTCCGAAACTCCAAAACTCCAAAACTCCAAAACTCCGAAACTCCAAAACTCCGAAACTCCAAAACTCCAAAACTCCAAAACTCCAAAACTCCAAAACTCCGAAACTCCAAAACTCCGAAACTCCAAAACTCCAAAACTCCAAAACTCCAAAACTCCGAAACTCCAAAACTCCGAAACTCCAAAACTCCAAAACTCCAAAACTCCAAAACTCCAAAACTGCAAAACTCCAAAACTCCAAAACTCCAAAACTCCGAAACTCCAAAACTCCAAAACTCCAAAACTCCAAAACTCCGAAACTCCGAAACTCCGAAACTCCGAAACTCCGAAACTCCAAAACTCCAAAACTCCGAAACTCCAAAACTCCAAAACTCCAAAACTCCAAAACTCCGAAACTCCGAAACTCCAAAACTCCAAAACTCCAAAACTCCGAAACTCCGAAACTCCGAAACTCCGAAACTCCAAAACTCCAAAACTCCGAAACTCCAAAACTCCGAAACTCCAAAACTCCAAAACTCCAAAACTCCGAAACTCCATAACTCCGAAACTCCAAAACTCCAAAACTCCAAAACTCCAAAACTGCAAAACTCCAAAACTCCAAAACTCCGAAACTCCGAAACTCCAAAACTCCAAAACTCCTAAACTCCAAAACTCCGAAACTCCGAAACTCCGAAACTCCAAAACTCCAAAACTCCGAAACTCCAAAACTCCAAAACTCCAAAACTCCAAAACTCCAAAACTCCAAAACTCCAAAACTCCGAAACTCCGAAACTCCAAAACTCCAAAACTCCAAAACTCCGAAACTCCAAAACTCCGAAACTCCAAAACTCCAAAACTCCAAAACTCCAAAACTCCAAAACTCCAAAACTCCGAAACTCCAAAACTCCAAAACTCCAAAACTCCAAAACTGCAAAACTCCAAAACTCCAAAACTCCGAAACTCCAAAACTCCAAAACTCCGAAACTCCGAAACTCCGAAACTCCAAAACTCCGAAACTCCGAAACTCCGAAACTCCAAAACTCCGAAACTCCAAAACTCCGAAACTCCGAAACTCCGAAACTCCGAAACTCCAAAACTCCAAAACTCCGAAACTCCAAAACTCCGAAACTCCAAAACTCCAAAACTCCAAAACTCCAAAACTCCGAAACTCCAAAACTCCGAAACTCCAAAACTCCAAAACTCCAAAACTCCGAAACTCCAAAACTCCAAAACTCCGAAACTCCGAAACTCCAAAACTCCAAAACTCCAAAACTCCAAAACTCCAAAACTCCGAAACTCCAAAACTCCGAAACTCCAAAACTCCAAAACTCCAAAACTCCACAACTCCAAAACTCCAAAACTCCGAAACTCCAAAACTCCAAAACTCCAAAACTCCGAAACTCCGAAACTCCGAAACTCCGAAACTCCGAAACTCCGAAACTCCAAAACTCCAAAACTCCAAAACTCCAAAACTCCGAAACTCCGAAACTCCAAAACTTCAAAACTCTAGAACTCCGAAACTCCAAAACTCCAAAACTCCGAAACTCCAAAACTCCAAAACAGCAAAACTCGAAAACTGCAAAACTCCGAAACTCCAAAACTCCAAAACTCCGAAACTCCGAAACTCCGAAACTCCGAAACTCCGAAACTCCGAAACTCCGAAACTCCAAAACTCCAAAACTCCAAAACTCCAAAACTCCGAAACTCCGAAACTCCGAAACTCCGAAACTCCAAAACTCCAAAACTCCAAAACTCCGAAACTCCAAAACTCCAAAACTCCAATACTCCGAAACTCCAAAGCTCCGAAACTCCGAAACTCCAAAACTCCAAAACTCCGAAACTCCAAAACTCCGAAACTCCGAAACTCCAAAACTCCGAAACTCCAAAACTCCAAAACTCCAAAACTCCGAAACTCCAAAACTCCAAAACTCCAAAACTCCAAAACTCCAAAACTCCGAAACTCCAAAATCCAAAACTCCAAAACTCCAAAACTCCAAAACTCCGAAACTCCGAAACTCGGAAACTCCAAAACTCCAAAACTCCGAAACTCCATAACTCCAAAACTCCGAAACTCCAAAACTCCAAAACTCCAAAACTCCAAAACTCCGAAACTCCAAAACTCCGAAACTCCAAAACTCCAAAACTCCGAAACTCCAAAACTCCAAAACTCCGAAACTCCGAAACTCCAAAACTCCAAAACTCCGAAACTCCAAAACTCCAAAACTCCAAAACTCCGAAACTCCAAAACTCCAAAACTCCAAAACTCCAAAACTCCAAAACTCCAAAACTGCAAAACTCCAAAATTCCAAAACTCTAAAACTCCAAAACTCCAAAACTCCGAAACTCCAAAACTCCAAAACTCCAATACTCCGAAACTCCAAAACTCCGAAACTCCGAAACTCCAAAACTCCAAAACTCCGAAACTCCAAAACTCCGAAACTCCGAAACTCCAAAACTCCGAAACTCCAAAACTCCAAAACTCCAAAACTCCGAAACTCCAAAACTCCAAAACTCCAAAACTCCAAAACTCCGAAACTCCAAAATCCAAAACTCCGAAACTCCGAAACTCCAAAACTCCAAAACTCCAAAACTCCAAAACTCCAAAACTCCGAAACTCCGAAACTCCAAAACTCCAAAACTCCAAAACTCCGAAACTCCGAAACTCCGAAACTCCAAAACTCCAAAACTCCAAAACTCCGAAACTCCGAAACTCCAAAACTCCAAAACTCCGAAACTCCGAAACTCCGAAACTCCGAAACTCCAAAACTCCAAAACTCCAAAACTCCGAAACTCCAAAACTCCGAAACTCCAAAACTCCGAAACTCCAAAACTCCAAAACTCCGAAACTCCGAAACTCCAAAACTCCAAAACTCCGAAACTCCAAAACTCCAAAACTCCAAAACTGCAAAACTCCAAAACTGCAAAACTCCGAAACTCCAAAACTCCAAAACTCCGAAACTCCGAAACTCCGAAACTCCAAAACTCCAAAACTCCAAAACTCCGAAACTCCGAAACTCCGAAACTCCAAAACTCCGAAACTCCAAAACTCCAAAACTCCAAAACTCCGAAACTCCAAAACTCCAAAACTCCAATACTCCGAAACTCCAAAACTCCGAAACTCCGAAACTCCAAAACTCCAAAACTCCGAAACTCCAAAACTCCGAAACTCCGAAACTCCAAAACTCCGAACCTCCAAAACTCCAAAACTCCAAAACTCCGAAACTCCAAAACTCCAAAACTCCAAAACTCCAAAACTCCGAAACTCCAAAATCCAAAACTCCAAAACTCCAAAACTCCAAAACTCCGAAACTCGGAAACTCCAAAACTCCAAAACTCCGAAACTCAATAACTCCAAAACTCCGAAACTCCAAAACTCCAAAACTCCAAAACTCCAAAACTCCGAAACTCCGAAACTCCGAAACTCCAAAACTCCAAAACTCCAAAACTCCAAAACTCCGAAACTCCGAAACTCCAAAACTCCAAAACTCCAAAACTCCAAAACTCCGAAACTCCGAAACTCCAAAACTCCAAAACTCTAGAACTCCGAAACTCCAAAACACCAAAACTCCAAAACTCCAAAACTGCAAAACTCCAAAACTCCGAAACTCCAAAACTCCAAAACTCCAAAACTCCAAAACTCCGAAACTCCAAAACTCCAGAACTCCAAAACTCCAAAACTGCAAAACTCCAAAACTCCAAAACTCCGAAACTCCGAAACTCCGAAACTCCGAAACTCCAAAACTCCGAAACTCCGAAACTCCAAAACTCCAAAACTCCGAAACTCCGAAACTCCAAAACTCCAAAACTCCGAAACTGCAAAACTCCAAAACTGCAAAACTCCGAAACTCCAAAACTCCAAAACTCCAAAACTCCGAAACTCCGAAACTCCAAAACTCCGAAACTCCGAAACTCCGAAACTCCAAAACTCCAAAACTCCAAAACTCCGAAACTCCTAAAACTCCGATACTCCGAAACTCCAAAACTCCAAATCTCCAAAACTCCGAAACTCCGAAACTCCGAAACTCCAAAACACCAAAACTCCAAAACTCCGAAACTCCGAAACTCCAAAACTCCAAAACTCCGAAACTCCGAAACTCCGAAACTCCGAAACTCCAAAACTCCAAAACTCCAAAACTCCGAAACTCCAAAACTCCAAAACTCCAAAACTCCAAAACTCCAAAACTCCGAAACTCCAAAACTCCAAAACTCCAAAACTCCGAAACTCCAAAACTCCGAAACTCCAAAACTCCAAAACTCCAAAACTCCAAAACTCCAAAACTCCGAAACTCCAAAACTCCAAAACTCCAAAACTCCAAAACTGCAAAACTCCAAAACTCCAAAACTCCGAAACTCCTAAACTCCAAAACTCCAAAACTCCAAAACTCCGAAACTCCAAAACTCCAAAACTCCAAAACTGCAAAACTCCAAAACTCCGAAACTCCAAAACTCCAAAACACCAAAACTCCAAAACTCCGAAACTCCGAAACTCCAAAACTCCAAAACTCTAGAACTCCGAAACTCCAAAACTCCAAAACTGCAAAACTCCGAAACTCCAAAACTCCAAAACTCCAAAACTCCGAAACTCCGAAACTCCGAAACTCCGAAACTCCAAAACACCAAAACTCCAAAACTCCGAAACTCCGAAACTCCAAAACTCCAAAACTCCGAAACTCCGAAACTCCAAAACTCCAAAACTCCAAAACTCCGAAACTCCAAAACTCCAAAACTCCGAAACTCCAAAACTCCAAAACTCCAAAACTGCAAAACTCCAAAACTCCAAAACTCCGAAACTCCGAAACTCCGAAACTCCAAAACTCCGAAACTCCGAAACTCCAAAACTCCAAAACTCCGAAACTCCGAAACTCCAAAACTCCAAAACTCCGAAACTGCAAAACTCCAAAACTGCAAAACTCCGAAACTCCAAAACTCCAAAACTCCAAAACTCCGAAACTCCGAAACTCCGAAACTCCAAAACTCCAAAACTCCGAAACTCCGAAACTCCAAAACTCCAAAACTCCAAAACTCCGAAACTCCTAAAACTCCGATACTCCGAAACTCCAAAACTCCAAAACTCCAAAACTCCGAAACTCCGAAACTCCGAAACTCCGAAACTCCAAAACACCAAAACTCCAAAACTCCGAAACTCCGAAACTCCAAAACTCCAAAACTCCGAAACTCCGAAACTCCGAAACTCCGAAACTCCAAAACTCCAAAACTCCAAAACTCCGAAACTCCTAAAACTCCGATACTCCGAAACTCCGAAACTCCGAAACTCCGAAACTCCGAAACTCCAAAACACCAAAACTCCAAAACTCCGAAACTCCGAAACTCCAAAACTCCAAAACTCCGAAACTCCGAAACTCCGAAACTCCAAAACTCCAAAACTCCAAAACTCCGAAACTCCAAAACTCCAAAACTCCAAAACTCCGAAACTCCGAAACTCCAAAACTCCAAAACTCCAAAACTCCGAAACTCCAAAACTCCGAAACTCCAAAACTCCAAAACTCCAAAACTCCAAAACTCCAAAACTCCAAAACTCCAAAACTCCGAAACTCCAAAACTCCAAAACTCCAAGACTCCAAAACTCCAAAACTCCAAAACTCCAAAACTCCAAAACTCCGAAACTCCAAAACTCCAAAACTCCGAAACTCCGAAACTCCAAAACTCCGAAACTCCGAAACTCCGAAACTCCAAAACTCCGAAACTCCAAAACTCCGAAACTCCGAAACTCCGAAACTCCAAAACTCCAAAACTCCGAAACTCCAAAACTCCGAAACTCCAAAACTCCAAAACTCCAAAACTCCAAAACTCCGAAACTCCAAAACTCCGAAACTCCAAAACTCCAAAACTCCGAAACTCCGAAACTCCAAAACTCCAAAACTCCGAAACTCCAAAACTCCAAAACTCCAAAACTGCAAAACTCCAAAACTGCAAAACTCCGAAACTCCAAAACTCCGAAACTCCGAAACTCCGAAACTCCGAAACTCCAAAACTCCAAAACTCCAAAACTCCGAAACTCGGAAACTCCAAAACTCCAAAATCCAAAACTCCAAAACTCCAAAACTCCGAAACTCGGAAACTCCAAAACTCCAAAACTCCGAAACTCCATAACTCCGAAACTCCGAAACTCCGAAACTCCAAAACTCCAAAACTCCAAAACTCCGAAACTCCAAAACTCCAAAACTCCAAAACTCCAAAACTCCAAAACTCCGAAACTCCGAAACTCCAAAACTCCAAAACTCCAAAACTCCGAAACTCCAAAACTCCGAAACTCCAAAACTCCAAAACTCCAAAACTCCAAAACTCCAAAACTCCGAAACTCCAAAACTCCAAAACTCCAAAACTCCAAAACTGCCAAATTGCAAAACTCCAAAACTCCGAAACTCCAAAACTCCAAAACTCCGAAACTCCGAAACTCCGAAACTCCAAAACTCCAAAACTCCGAAACTCCGAAACTCCGAAACTCCGAAACTCCAAAACTCCAAAACTCCAAAACTCCGAAACTCCAAAACTCCGAAACTCCAAAACTCCAAAACTCCAAAACTCCAAAACTCCGAAACTCCAAAACTCCGAAACTCCAAAACTGCAAAACTCCAAAACTGCAAAACTCCGAAACTCCAAAACTCCGAAACTCCGAAACTCCGAAACTCCAAAACTCCAAAACTCCAAAACTCCGAAACTCGGAAACTCCAAAACTCCAAAACTCCGAAACTCCAAAACTCCGAAACTCCAAAACTCCAAAACTCCAAAACTCCAAAACTCCGAAACTCCAAAACTCCGAAACTCCAAAACTCCAAAACTCCGAAACTCCGAAACTCCAAAACTCCAAAACTCCGAAACTCCAAAACTCCAAAACTCCAAAACTGCAAAACTCCAAAACTGCAAAACTCCGAAACTCCAAAACTCCGAAACTCCGAAACTCCGAAACTCCGAAACTCCAAAACTCCAAAACTCCAAAACTCCGAAACTCGGAAACTCCAAAACTCCAAAATCCAAAACTCCAAAACTCCAAAACTCCGAAACTCGGAAACTCCAAAACTCCAAAACTCCGAAACTCCATAACTCCGAAACTCCGAAACTCCGAAACTCCAAAACTCCAAAACTCCAAAACTCCGAAACTCCAAAACTCCAAAACTCCGAAACTCCAAAACTCCAAAACTCCAAAACTCCGAAACTCCAAAACTCCGAAACTCCAAAACTCCAAAACTCCAAAACTCCAAAACTCCAAAACTCCGAAACTCCAAAACTCCAAAACTCCAAAACTCCAAAACTGCCAAATTGCAAAACTCCAAAACTCCGAAACTCCAAAACTCCAAAACTCCGAAACTCCGAAACTCCGAAACTCCAAAACTCCAAAACTCCGAAACTCCGAAACTCCGAAACTCCGAAACTCCAAAACTCCAAAACTCCAAAACTCCGAAACTCCAAAACTCCAAAACTCCAAAACTCCAAAACTCCGAAACTCCGAAACTCCAAAACTCCAAAACTCCAAAACTCCGAAACTCCAAAACTCCGAAACTCCAAAACTCCAAAACTCCAAAACTCCAAAACTCCAAAACTCCGAAACTCCAAAACTCCAAAACTCCAAAACTCCAAAACTGCCAAATTGCAAAACTCCAAAACTCCGAAACTCCAAAACTCCAAAACTCCGAAACTCCGAAACTCCGAAACTCCAAAACTCCAAAACTCCGAAACTCCGAAACTCCGAAACTCCGAAACTCCAAAACTCCAAAACTCCAAAACTCCGAAACTCCAAAACTCCGAAACTCCAAAACTCCAAAACTCCAAAACTCCAAAACTCCGAAACTCCAAAACTCCGAAACTCCAAAACTGCAAAACTCCAAAACTGCAAAACTCCGAAACTCCAAAACTCCGAAACTCCGAAACTCCGAAACTCCAAAACTCCAAAACTCCAAAACTCCGAAACTCGGAAACTCCAAAACTCCAAAACTCCGAAACTCCAAAACTCCGAAACTCCAAAACTCCAAAACTCCAAAACTCCAAAACTCCGAAACTCCAAAACTCCGAAACTCCAAAACTCCAAAACTCCGAAACTCCGAAACTCCAAAACTCCAAAACTCCGAAACTCCAAAACTCCAAAACTCCAAAACTGCAAAACTCCAAAACTGCAAAACTCCGAAACTCCAAAACTCCGAAACTCCGAAACTCCGAAACTCCGAAACTCCAAAACTCCAAAACTCCAAAACTCCGAAACTCGGAAACTCCAAAACTCCAAAATCCAAAACTCCAAAACTCCAAAACTCCGAAACTCGGAAACTCCAAAACTCCAAAACTCCGAAACTCCATAACTCCGAAACTCCGAAACTCCGAAACTCCAAAACTCCAAAACTCCAAAACTCCGAAACTCCAAAACTCCAAAACTCCGAAACTCCAAAACTCCAAAACTCCAAAACTCCGAAACTCCAAAACTCCGAAACTCCAAAACTCCAAAACTCCAAAACTCCAAAACTCCAAAACTCCGAAACTCCAAAACTCCAAAACTCCAAAACTCCAAAACTGCCAAATTGCAAAACTCCAAAACTCCGAAACTCCAAAACTCCAAAACTCCGAAACTCCGAAACTCCGAAACTCCAAAACTCCAAAACTCCGAAACTCCGAAACTCCGAAACTCCGAAACTCCAAAACTCCAAAACTCCAAAACTCCGAAACTCCAAAACTCCGAAACTCCAAAACTCCAAAACTCCAAAACTCCAAAACTCCGAAACTCCAAAACTCCGAAACTCCAAAACTGCAAAACTCCAAAACTGCAAAACTCCGAAACTCCAAAACTCCGAAACTCCGAAACTCCGAAACTCCAAAACTCCAAAACTCCAAAACTCCGAAACTCGGAAACTCCAAAACTCCAAAATCCAAAACTCCAAAACTCCAAAACTCCGAAACTCGGAAACTCCAAAACTCCAAAACTCCGAAACTCCATAACTCCGAAACTCCGAAACTCCGAAACTCCAAAACTCCAAAACTCCAAAACTCCGAAACTCCAAATCAAATCAAATCAAATCAAATCAAATTTATTCATTTTCATTTAGTACATGAGTTTTCCCGTCCAACCTAAGCACAGCGTGCTTGTTGGTTGTTCAGGCAGTACAGTGAATCACCGAATGTGTACAAAAAATTATGCACAAAACAATAAATTTGAGAACACTAATGCATGCATATTATACAAAAATTATGTATGCATATTGAGCAAATAGGAATGCAACTCGAGAAAAACGAAAACAAACATGAACAGACGTCATCACAACTTGAAATGAGCCATCTAAACAACTGAACAAATCTAAAAATATCTAAACAACTCTAAAATCTGAAGCGAAAGGGAAAGTAGATTATAGCAAAAACAGAGAAAGTAGATTATAACATGTAAGAGGCCATCAGTGATTTATCTGCAAGGATATGCACCATTTTCTTATTGCTTTAGTCATTTTACGTTTTGTTTTGAAATTGTAAAATTCTTCACCAAGTGTATTGAATACCTGTGGCACGTAATATCTCCGTATCTTTTTCCCATAATGCGTGAAGCAGCGCGGCTTAATATAAGCTTCTGTCTTTCTTAAGGCAGCGTTTTTCTTGACGGGTATTTTGAAAGCATTTGTAAAGTAATGACGTGTGAGCACTGTGTAATAAAATAGTTCCCGCATTTCCAGTACACCTAGTATACTGTATTTTTCCTCCTTATCAACCTCCTGCAGCATAGTACCATAAGTTATACTGTTTACAATTCTTTTAATTATGCGATTTATGGATCCCATTTTGTGATCAGAGCAGGTGCCATATAATGTAATGCCGTAGGTTATAATAGATTCAGCTAGTGCCTTGAATATGACGCGCCTTAAGTGCATCGAAGTCTTACCTCTGAGGTTGTACATCATCGCGGACACGGCTCTAAGCCTGTTACATATATACTGCACATGATTAGTCCATGCCATATGCTCATCAAATATTATTCCGAGATATTTTACTGAAGGTTCAAATGGTATGACATTACATGTGCACGAATCACAATGCGAGCCATGTAAAAAAAGTGACTCATTTAGGAGTACTCGCTTGTGCGGGTTTCTAAAACAGAGAAGTTTCGTTTTTTGCTGGTTTAAATAAATTGAGTTTTGAGCAAGCCAGTCTATTACCTTGCATATATCCTGCTGAAAGCTTTTGCTTGCAAAATGAAGATCAGTGAATTCTAGTGCTAGTGCTGTGTCGTCTGCATACTGAAAGATTCTCGACGTTAATTTCAAAAAACCGAGTTCAGAGACGTACATATTGAATAGTAATGGGCCCAGTGTACTTCCTTGTGGAACACCAAATTTGATCGCCCTAAATTCACTGTATTTATCATCAATTCTAACGCACTGTGCTCTGTCTGTGAAATAGCCCTGAAAGAATTGATGAAATCGTCCCCGGAAACCCATGTTTTCTAACTTTTGCAACATTAATGCGTGATCAATAGTGTCAAAGGCTTTCGATAGGTCTAAAAATAGTGCTAATGTAAGATGATTGTTTTCAATGGCGGTGTTAACGTAATCCGAGAATTCTTCTAAGAGCGTAGTTGTGTTCCGGTCCTTTGTAAAGCCGTATTGTGCCGGGTTATTTAAAGAAAACTTCTCGCAAAAAGACTGCATAACTAATCCCACGTGTTTTTCCAAAATATGCGCAAGAGCAGATATAATAGAAATCGGTCTGTAGTTTGCGCAGTCATTTCTTTTTCCGCTTTTATACACAGGCCTCACTATCGATATTTTCAATTGTCTGGGCATTATTCCGGTTTCTAATATGCCGTTTAGTATTTTGAGGATCACACCTTTTAATATGTTAAAGTTGCAGTACAGATCGCGCACACGGATCTTATCAAAACCTGGCGGCTTGAACATCTTCATTCTACGTATGATGTTCCACAACTCAGTCTCTGTTAACTCGGGAAGGTACGCTGTTTGTGCGCATGTAAGTATTGGCTTGTATTCTAGACGTTTTGTTCCATGAGCGACGCGCAGCTTATCTGTTGCGTGAATGAATGTGTCGTTAAACAGTTCACACAATGACTGTGTTTCTTCCTTCGGAAAGTTTTTTTCGATCGACTCCTCAATCGTAGACTGTTTGACCCGGCCCATTAAACTGTTTGCTAATTTCCATGTCTTTTTTCCGTCGTTCTTGTTCAGTGCAAACTGCTGGGATAGGTATCTTCTTTTAGCCAGTCGCGTTTTGGCTGTTACAAGATTTCGCAATGTGCGAAATTGCTGTCTAACTGCAGTGTTTTCAGGGTCCTTCCTACAGTTTTGCCAGGCTTTATCCTTTAAGTAACACAACTCCATAATTTCCTGCGTTATCCAGTGGTTGTCTGGTTTTCTTTGTTTAATTTTGACAGATTTGTATGATGTCGAGTATATTAGGTGCAACTTTGCAAGAAATGTATTATACAAAGTCATGTGATCCAGAGATAACATCGCATCCCAGTTTGTTTGCTGAATTGCATTGTCTACACTCCTGTCGTCTAAAATTTTCCTAGCTATAGGTCTTATGTTCGCACTACCTTCGTAGTTGGAAGTTTCTGTCATGGTTACTAGTGCCACAAAGTAGTGATCTGAAAACTTCTCGCAAAAAGACTGCATAACTAATCCCACGTGTTTTTCCAAAATATGCGCAAGAGCAGATATAATAGAAATCGGTCTGTAGTTTGCGCCAAAACTCCAAAACTCCAAAACTCCAAAACTCCAAAACTCCGAAACTCCGAAACTCCAAAACTCCAAAACTCCAAAACTCCGAAACTCCAAAACTCCGAAACTCCAAAACTCCAAAACTCCAAAACTCCAAAACTCCAAAACTCCGAAACTCCAAAACTCCAAAACTCCAAAACTCCAAAACTGCCAAATTGCAAAACTCCAAAACTCCGAAACTCCAAAACTCCAAAACTCCGAAACTCCGAAACTCCGAAACTCCAAAACTCCAAAACTCCGAAACTCCGAAACTCCGAAACTCCGAAACTCCAAAACTCCAAAACTCCAAAACTCCGAAACTCCAAAACTCCGAAACTCCAAAACTCCAAAACTCCAAAACTCCAAAACTCCGAAACTCCAAAACTCCGAAACTCCAAAACTCCAAAACTCCGAAACTCCGAAACTCCAAAACTCCAAAACTCCGAAACTCCAAAACTCCAAAACAGCAAAACTCGAAAACTGCAAAACTCCGAAACTCCAAAACTCCAAAACTCCGAAACTCCGAAACTCCGAAACTCCGAAACTCCATAACTCCAAAACTCCGAAACTCCAAAACTCCAAAACTCCAAAACTCCAAAACTCCGAAACTCCGAAACCCCGAAACTCCAAAACTCCAAAACTCCAAAACTCCAAAACTCCGAAACTCCGAAACTCCAAAACTCCAAAACTCCAAAACTCCAAAACTCCGAAACTCCGAAACTCCAAAACTCCAAAACTCTAGAACTCCGAAACTCCAAAACTCCAAAACTCCAAAACTCCAAAACTGCAAAACTCCAAAACTCCGAAACTCCAAAACTCCAAAACTCCAAAACTCCAAAACTCCGAAACTCCAAAACTCCAGAACTCCAAAACTCCAAAACTGCAAAACTCCAAAACTCCAAAACTCCAAAACTCCAAAACTCCGAAACTCCAAAACTCCGAAACTCCAAAACTCCAAAACTCCGAAACTCCAAAACTCCAAAACTCCAAAACTCCGAAACTCCGAAGCTCCAAAACTCCAAAACTCCGAAACTCCAAAACTCCAAAACTCCAAAACTCCGAAACTCCAAAACTCCAAAACTCCAAAACTCCAAAACTCCAAAACTGCAAAACTCCAAAATTCCAAAACTCTAAAACTCCAAAACTCCAAAACTCCGAAACTCCAAAACTCCAAAACTCCAATACTCCGAAACTCCAAAACTCCGAAACTCCGAAACTCCAAAACTCCAAAACTCCGAAACTCCAAAACTCCGAAACTCCGAAACTCCAAAACTCCGAAACTCCAAAACTCCAAAACTCCAAAACTCCGAAACTCCAAAACTCCAAAACTCCAAAACTCCAAAACTCCGAAACTCCAAAACTCCAAAACTCCAAAACTCCAAAACTCCAAAACTCGGAAACTCCAAAACTCCGAAACTCCAAAACTCCAAAACTCCAAAACTCCGAAACTCCGAAACTCCAAAACTCCAAAACTCCGAAACTCCAAAACTCCAAAACTCCAAAACTGCAAAACTCCAAAACTGCAAAACTCCGAAACTCCAAAACTCCAAAACTCCGAAACTCCGAAACTCCAAAACTCCGAAACTCCGAAACTCCAAAACTCCAAAACTCCAAAACTCCGAAACTCCAAAACTCCGAAACTCCGAAACTCCAAAACTCCAAAACTCCAAAACTCCGAAACTCCGAAACTCCGAAACTCCGAAACTCCAAAACTCCAGAACTCCAAAACTCCGAAACTCCGAAACTCCAAAACTCCAAAACTCCGAAACTCCGAAACTCCAAAACTCCAAAACTCCAAAACTCCGAAACTCCAAAACTCCAAAACTCCAAAACTCCAAAACTCCGAAACTCCGAAACTCCAAAACTCCAAAACTCCAAAACTCCGAAACTCCAAAACTCCGAAACTCCAAAACTCCAAAACTCCAAAACTCCAAAACTCCAAAACTCCGAAACTCCAAAACTCCAAAACTCCAAAACTCCAAAACTCCAAAACTGCAAAACTCCAAAACTCCAAAACTCCGAAACTCCAAAACTCCAAAACTCCGAAACTCCGAAACTCCGAAACTCCAAAACTCCGAAACTCCGAAACTCCGAAACTCCAAAACTCCGAAACTCCAAAACTCCGAAACTCCGAAACTCCAAAACTCCAAAACTCCGAAACTCCAAAACTCCGAAACTCCAAAACTCCAAAACTCCAAAACTCCAAAACTCCGAAACTCCAAAACTCCGAAACTCCAAAACTCCAAAACTCCAAAACTCCAAAACTCCAAAACTGCAAAACTCCAAAACTCCAAAACTCCAAAACTCCGAAACTCCAAAACTCCAAAACTCCAAAACTCCAAAACTCCGAAACTCCGAAACTCCGAAACTCCGAAACTCCGAAACTCCAAAACTCCGAAACTCCAAAACTCCAAAACTCCAAAACTCCAAAACTCCGAAACTCCGAAACTCCAAAACTCCAAAACTCCAAAACTCCGAAACTCCGAAACTCCGAAACTCCGAAACTCCAAAACTCCAAAACTCCGAAACTCCAAAACTCCGAAACTCCAAAACTCCAAAACTCCAAAACTCCGAAACTCCATAACTCCGAAACTCCAAAACTCCAAAACTCCAAAACTCCAAAACTCCAAAACTGCAAAACTCCAAAACTCCAAAACTCCGAAACTCCGAAACTCCAAAACTCCGAAACTCCGAAACTCCAAAACTCCAAAACTCCTAAACTCCAAAACTCCGAAACTCCGAAACTCCGAAACTCCGAAACTCCAAAACTCCAAAACTCCGAAACTCCAAAACTCCAAAACTCCAAAACTCCAAAACTCCAAAACTCCAAAACTCCAAAACTCCGAAACTCCGAAACTCCAAAACTCCAAAACTCCAAAACTCCGAAACTCCAAAACTCCGAAACTCCAAAACTCCAAAACTCCAAAACTCCAAAACTCCAAAACTCCGAAACTCCAAAACTCCAAAACTCCAAAACTCCAAAACTGCAAAACTCCAAAACTCCAAAACTCCGAAACTCCAAAACTCCAAAACTCCGAAACTCCGAAACTCCGAAACTCCAAAACTCCGAAACTCCGAAACTCCGAAACTCCAAAACTCCGAAACTCCAAAACTCCGAAACTCCGAAACTCCGAAACTCCGAAACTCCAAAACTCCAAAACTCCGAAACTCCAAAACTCCGAAACTCCAAAACTCCAAAACTCCAAAACTCCAAAACTCCGAAACTCCAAAACTCCGAAACTCCAAAACTCCAAAACTCCAAAACTCCGAAACTCCAAAACTCCAAAACTCCGAAACTCCGAAACTCCAAAACTCCAAAACTCCAAAACTCCAAAACTCCAAAACTGCAAAACTCCAAAATTCCAAAACTCTAAAACTCCAAAACTCCAAAACTCCGAAACTCCAAAACTCCAAAACTCCAATACTCCGAAACTCCAAAACTCCGAAACTCCGAAACTCCAAAACTCCAAAACTCCGAAACTCCAAAACTCCGAAACTCCGAAACTCCAAAACTCCGAAACTCCAAAACTCCAAAACTCCAAAACTCCGAAACTCCAAAACTCCAAAACTCCAAAACTCCAAAACTCCGAAACTCCAAAATCCAAAACTCCGAAACTCCGAAACTCCAAAACTCCAAAACTCCAAAACTCCAAAACTCCAAAACTCCGAAACTCCGAAACTCCAAAACTCCAAAACTCCAAAACTCCGAAACTCCGAAACTCCGAAACTCCAAAACTCCAAAACTCCAAAACTCCGAAACTCCGAAACTCCAAAACTCCAAAACTCCGAAACTCCGAAACTCCGAAACTCCGAAACTCCAAAACTCCAAAACTCCAAAACTCCGAAACTCCAAAACTCCGAAACTCCAAAACTCCGAAACTCCAAAACTCCAAAACTCCGAAACTCCGAAACTCCAAAACTCCAAAACTCCGAAACTCCAAAACTCCAAAACTCCAAAACTGCAAAACTCCAAAACTGCAAAACTCCGAAACTCCAAAACTCCAAAACTCCGAAACTCCGAAACTCCGAAACTCCAAAACTCCAAAACTCCAAAACTCCGAAACTCCGAAACTCCGAAACTCCAAAACTCCGAAACTCCAAAACTCCAAAACTCCAAAACTCCGAAACTCCAAAACTCCAAAACTCCAATACTCCGAAACTCCAAAACTCCGAAACTCCGAAACTCCAAAACTCCAAAACTCCGAAACTCCAAAACTCCGAAACTCCGAAACTCCAAAACTCCGAACCTCCAAAACTCCAAAACTCCAAAACTCCGAAACTCCAAAACTCCAAAACTCCAAAACTCCAAAACTCCGAAACTCCAAAATCCAAAACTCCAAAACTCCAAAACTCCAAAACTCCGAAACTCGGAAACTCCAAAACTCCAAAACTCCGAAACTCAATAACTCCAAAACTCCGAAACTCCAAAACTCCAAAACTCCAAAACTCCAAAACTCCGAAACTCCGAAACTCCGAAACTCCAAAACTCCAAAACTCCAAAACTCCAAAACTCCGAAACTCCGAAACTCCAAAACTCCAAAACTCCAAAACTCCAAAACTCCGAAACTCCGAAACTCCAAAACTCCAAAACTCTAGAACTCCGAAACTCCAAAACACCAAAACTCCAAAACTCCAAAACTGCAAAACTCCAAAACTCCGAAACTCCAAAACTCCAAAACTCCAAAACTCCAAAACTCCGGAACTCCAAAACTCCAGAACTCCAAAACTCCAAAACTGCAAAACTCCAAAACTCCAAAACTCCGAAACTCCGAAACTCCGAAACTCCGAAACTCCAAAACTCCGAAACTCCGAAACTCCAAAACTCCAAAACTCCGAAACTCCGAAACTCCAAAACTCCAAAACTCCGAAACTGCAAAACTCCAAAACTGCAAAACTCCGAAACTCCAAAACTCCAAAACTCCAAAACTCCGAAACTCCGAAACTCCAAAACTCCGAAACTCCGAAACTCCGAAACTCCAAAACTCCAAAACTCCAAAACTCCGAAACTCCTAAAACTCCGATACTCCGAAACTCCAAAACTCCAAATCTCCAAAACTCCGAAACTCCGAAACTCCGAAACTCCAAAACACCAAAACTCCAAAACTCCGAAACTCCGAAACTCCAAAACTCCAAAACTCCGAAACTCCGAAACTCCGAAACTCCGAAACTCCAAAACTCCAAAACTCCAAAACTCCGAAACTCCAAAACTCCAAAACTCCAAAACTCCAAAACTCCAAAACTCCGAAACTCCGAAACTCCAAAACTCCAAAACTCCAAAACTCCGAAACTCCAAAACTCCGAAACTCCAAAACTCCAAAACTCCAAAACTCCAAAACTCCAAAACTCCGAAACTCCAAAACTCCAAAACTCCAAAACTCCAAAACTGCAAAACTCCAAAACTCCAAAACTCCGAAACTCCTAAACTCCAAAACTCCAAAACTCCAAAACTCCGAAACTCCAAAACTCCAAAACTCCAAAACTGCAAAACTCCAAAACTCCGAAACTCCAAAACTCCAAAACACCAAAACTCCAAAACTCCGAAACTCCGAAACTCCAAAACTCCAAAACTCTAGAACTCCGAAACTCCAAAACTCCAAAACTGCAAAACTCCGAAACTCCAAAACTCCAAAACTCCAAAACTCCGAAACTCCGAAACTCCGAAACTCCGAAACTCCAAAACACCAAAACTCCAAAACTCCGAAACT
Source organism: Amblyomma mixtum (assembly GCF_055824585.1). NCBI lineage: Eukaryota > Metazoa > Arthropoda > Arachnida > Ixodida > Ixodidae > Amblyomma > Amblyomma mixtum. Next base: position 2,941,091 of record NW_028317651.1, on the reverse strand, counting down.
CCGAAACTCCAAAACTCCAAAACTCCGAAACTCCGAAACTCCAAAACTCCAAAACTCCAAAACTCCGAAACTCCAAAACTCCAAAACTCCGAAACTCCAAAACTCCAAAACTCCAAAACTGCAAAACTCCAAAACTCCAAAACTCCGAAACTCCGAAACTCCGAAACTCCAAAACTCCGAAACTCCGAAACTCCAAAACTCCAAAACTCCGAAACTCCGAAACTCCAAAACTCCAAAACTCCGAAACTGCAAAACTCCAAAACTGCAAAACTCCGAAACTCCAAAACTCCAAAACTCCAAAACTCCGAAACTCCGAAACTCCGAAACTCCAAAACTCCAAAACTCCGAAACTCCGAAACTCCAAAACTCCAAAACTCCAAAACTCCGAAACTCCTAAAACTCCGATACTCCGAAACTCCAAAACTCCAAAACTCCAAAACTCCGAAACTCCGAAACTCCGAAACTCCAAAACACCAAAACTCCAAAACTCCGAAACTCCGAAACTCCAAAACTCCAAAACTCCGAAACTCCGAAACTCCGAAACTCCGAAACTCCAAAACTCCAAAACTCCAAAACTCCGAAACTCCTAAAACTCCGATACTCCGAAACTCCGAAACTCCGAAACTCCGAAACTCCGAAACTCCAAAACAACAAAACTCCAAAACTCCGAAACTCCGAAACTCCAAAACTCCAAAACTCCGAAACTCCGAAACTCCGAAACTCCAAAACTCCAAAACTCCAAAACTCCGAAACTCCAAAACTCCAAAACTCCAAAACTCCGAAACTCCGAAACTCCAAAACTCCAAAACTCCAAAACTCCGAAACTCCAAAACTCCGAAACTCCAAAACTCCAAAACTCCAAAACTCCAAAACTCCAAAACTCCAAAACTCCGAAACTCCAAAACTCCAAAACTCCAAGACTCCAAAACTCCAAAACTCCAAAACTCCAAAACTCCAAAACTCCGAAACTCCAAAACTCCAAAACTCCGAAACTCCGAAACTCCAAAACTCCGAAACTCCGAAACTCCGAAACTCCAAAACTCCGAAACTCCAAAACTCCGAAACTCCGAAACTCCGAAACTCCAAAACTCCAAAACTCCGAAACTCCAAAACTCCGAAACTCCAAAACTCCAAAACTCCAAAACTCCAAAACTCCGAAACTCCAAAACTCCGAAACTCCAAAACTCCAAAACTCCGAAACTCCGAAACTCCAAAACTCCAAAACTCCGAAACTCCAAAACTCCAAAACTCCAAAACTGCAAAACTCCAAAACTGCAAAACTCCGAAACTCCAAAACTCCGAAACTCCGAAACTCCGAAACTCCGAAACTCCAAAACTCCAAAACTCCAAAACTCCGAAACTCGGAAACTCCAAAACTCCAAAATCCAAAACTCCAAAACTCCAAAACTCCGAAACTCGGAAACTCCAAAACTCCAAAACTCCGAAACTCCATAACTCCGAAACTCCGAAACTCCGAAACTCCAAAACTCCAAAACTCCAAAACTCCGAAACTCCAAAACTCCAAAACTCCAAAACTCCAAAACTCCAAAACTCCGAAACTCCGAAACTCCAAAACTCCAAAACTCCAAAACTCCGAAACTCCAAAACTCCGAAACTCCAAAACTCCAAAACTCCAAAACTCCAAAACTCCAAAACTCCGAAACTCCAAAACTCCAAAACTCCAAAACTCCAAAACTGCCAAATTGCAAAACTCCAAAACTCCGAAACTCCAAAACTCCAAAACTCCGAAACTCCGAAACTCCGAAACTCCAAAACTCCAAAACTCCGAAACTCCGAAACTCCGAAACTCCGAAACTCCAAAACTCCAAAACTCCAAAACTCCGAAACTCCAAAACTCCGAAACTCCAAAACTCCAAAACTCCAAAACTCCAAAACTCCGAAACTCCAAAACTCCGAAACTCCAAAACTGCAAAACTCCAAAACTGCAAAACTCCGAAACTCCAAAACTCCGAAACTCCGAAACTCCGAAACTCCAAAACTCCAAAACTCCAAAACTCCGAAACTCGGAAACTCCAAAACTCCAAAACTCCGAAACTCCAAAACTCCGAAACTCCAAAACTCCAAAACTCCAAAACTCCAAAACTCCGAAACTCCAAAACTCCGAAACTCCAAAACTCCAAAACTCCGAAACTCCGAAACTCCAAAACTCCAAAACTCCGAAACTCCAAAACTCCAAAACTCCAAAACTGCAAAACTCCAAAACTGCAAAACTCCGAAACTCCAAAACTCCGAAACTCCGAAACTCCGAAACTCCGAAACTCCAAAACTCCAAAACTCCAAAACTCCGAAACTCGGAAACTCCAAAACTCCAAAATCCAAAACTCCAAAACTCCAAAACTCCGAAACTCGGAAACTCCAAAACTCCAAAACTCCGAAACTCCATAACTCCGAAACTCCGAAACTCCGAAACTCCAAAACTCCAAAACTCCAAAACTCCGAAACTCCAAAACTCCAAAACTCCAAAACTCCAAAACTCCAAAACTCCGAAACTCCGAAACTCCAAAACTCCAAAACTCCAAAACTCCGAAACTCCAAAACTCCGAAACTCCAAAACTCCAAAACTCCAAAACTCCAAAACTCCAAAACTCCGAAACTCCAAAACTCCAAAACTCCAAAACTCCAAAACTGCCAAATTGCAAAACTCCAAAACTCCGAAACTCCAAAACTCCAAAACTCCGAAACTCCGAAACTCCGAAACTCCAAAACTCCAAAACTCCGAAACTCCGAAACTCCGAAACTCCGAAACTCCAAAACTCCAAAACTCCAAAACTCCGAAACTCCAAAACTCCGAAACTCCAAAACTCCAAAACTCCAAAACTCCAAAACTCCGAAACTCCAAAACTCCGAAACTCCAAAACTGCAAAACTCCAAAACTGCAAAACTCCGAAACTCCAAAACTCCGAAACTCCGAAACTCCGAAACTCCAAAACTCCAAAACTCCAAAACTCCGAAACTCGGAAACTCCAAAACTCCAAAATCCAAAACTCCAAAACTCCAAAACTCCGAAACTCGGAAACTCCAAAACTCCAAAACTCCGAAACTCCATAACTCCGAAACTCCGAAACTCCGAAACTCCAAAACTCCAAAACTCCAAAACTCCGAAACTCCAAAACTCCAAAACTCCAAAACTCCAAAACTCCAAAACTCCGAAACTCCGAAACTCCAAAACTCCAAAACTCCAAAACTCCGAAACTCCAAAACTCCGAAACTCCAAAACTCCAAAACTCCAAAACTCCAAAACTCCAAAACTCCGAAACTCCAAAACTCCAAAACTCCAAAACTCCAAAACTGCCAAATTGCAAAACTCCAAAACTCCGAAACTCCAAAACTCCAAAACTCCGAAACTCCGAAACTCCGAAACTCCAAAACTCCAAAACTCCGAAACTCCGAAACTCCGAAACTCCGAAACTCCAAAACTCCAAAACTCCAAAACTCCGAAACTCCAAAACTCCGAAACTCCAAAACTCCAAAACTCCAAAACTCCAAAACTCCGAAACTCCAAAACTCCGAAACTCCAAAACTCCAAAACTCCGAAACTCCGAAACTCCAAAACTCCAAAACTCCGAAACTCCAAAACTCCAAAACAGCAAAACTCGAAAACTGCAAAACTCCGAAACTCCAAAACTCCAAAACTCCGAAACTCCGAAACTCCGAAACTCCGAAACTCCATAACTCCAAAACTCCGAAACTCCAAAACTCCAAAACTCCAAAACTCCAAAACTCCGAAACTCCGAAACCCCGAAACTCCAAAACTCCAAAACTCCAAAACTCCAAAACTCCGAAACTCCGAAACTCCAAAACTCCAAAACTCCAAAACTCCAAAACTCCGAAACTCCGAAACTCCAAAACTCCAAAACTCTAGAACTCCGAAACTCCAAAACTCCAAAACTCCAAAACTCCAAAACTGCAAAACTCCAAAACTCCGAAACTCCAAAACTCCAAAACTCCAAAACTCCAAAACTCCGAAACTCCAAAACTCCAGAACTCCAAAACTCCAAAACTGCAAAACTCCAAAACTCCAAAACTCCAAAACTCCAAAACTCCGAAACTCCAAAACTCCGAAACTCCAAAACTCCAAAACTCCGAAACTCCAAAACTCCAAAACTCCAAAACTCCGAAACTCCGAAGCTCCAAAACTCCAAAACTCCGAAACTCCAAAACTCCAAAACTCCAAAACTCCGAAACTCCAAAACTCCAAAACTCCAAAACTCCAAAACTGCAAAACTCCAAAATTCCAAAACTCTAAAACTCCAAAACTCCAAAACTCCGAAACTCCAAAACTCCAAAACTCCAATACTCCGAAACTCCAAAACTCCGAAACTCCGAAACTCCAAAACTCCAAAACTCCGAAACTCCAAAACTCCGAAACTCCGAAACTCCAAAACTCCGAAACTCCAAAACTCCAAAACTCCAAAACTCCGAAACTCCAAAACTCCAAAACTCCAAAACTCCAAAACTCCGAAACTCCAAAATCCAAAACTCCGAAACTCCGAAACTCCAAAACTCCAAAACTCCAAAACTCCAAAACTCCAAAACTCCGAAACTCCGAAACTCCAAAACTCCAAAACTCCAAAACTCCGAAACTCCGAAACTCCGAAACTCCAAAACTCCAAAACTCCAAAACTCCGAAACTCCGAAACTCCAAAACTCCAAAACTCCGAAACTCCGAAACTCCGAAACTCCGAAACTCCAAAACTCCAAAACTCCAAAACTCCGAAACTCCAAAACTCCAAAACTCCGAAACTCCAAAACTCCGAAACTCCAAAACTCGAAAACTCCGAAACTCCGAAACTCCAAAACTCCAAAACTCCGAAACTCCAAAACTCCAAAACTCCAAAACTGCAAAACTCCAAAACTGCAAAACTCCGAAACTCCAAAACTCCAAAACTCCAAAACTCCGAAACTCCGAAACTCCAAAACTCCAAAACTCCGAAACTCCGAAACTCCGAAACTCCGAAACTCCAAAACTCCAAAACTCCAAAACTCCGAAACTCCAAAACTCCAAAACTCCAAAACTCCAAAACTCCGAAACTCCGAAACTCCAAAACTCCAAAACTCCAAAACTCCGAAACTCCAAAACTCCGAAACTCCAAAACTCCAAAACTCCAAAACTCCAAAACTCCAAAACTCCAAAACTCCGAAACTCCAAAACTCCGAAACTCCGAAACTCCAAAACTCCGAAACTCCAAAACTCCAAAACTCCAAAACTCCGAAACTCCAAAACTCCAAAACTCCGAAACTCCAAAATCCAAAACTCCAAAACTCCAAAACTCCAAAACTCCGAAACTCGGAAACTCCAAAACTCCAAAACTCCGAAACTCCATAACTCCAAAACTCGGAAACTCCAAAACTCCAAAACTCCAAAACTCCAAAACTCCAAAACTCCGAAACTCCAAAACTCCGAAACTCCAAAACTCCAAAACTCCAAAACTCCGAAACTCCGAAACTCCAAAACTCCAAAACTCCGAAACTCCAAAACTCCAAAACTCCAAAACTGCAAAACTCCAAAACTGCAAAACTCCGAAACTCCAAAACTCCAAAACTCCAAAACTCCGAAACTCCGAAACTCCAAAACTCCGAAACTCCGAAACTCCAAAACTCCAAAACTCCAAAACTCCGAAACTCCAAAACTCCGAAACTCCGAAACTCCAAAACTCCAAAACTCCAAAACTCCGAAACTCCGAAACTCCGAAACTCCGAAACTCCAAAACTCCAGAACTCCAAAACTCCGAAACTCCGAAACTCCAAAACTCCAAAACTCCGAAACTCCGAAACTCCAAAACTCCAAAACTCCAAAACTCCGAAACTCCAAAACTCCAAAACTCCAAAACTCCAAAACTCCGAAACTCCGAAACTCCAAAACTCCAAAACTCCAAAACTCCGAAACTCCAAAACTCCGAAACTCCAAAACTCCAAAACTCCAAAACTCCAAAACTCCAAAACTCCGAAACTCCAAAACTCCAAAACTCCAAAACTCCAAAACTCCAAAACTGCAAAACTCCAAAACTCCAAAACTCCGAAACTCCAAAACTCCAAAACTCCGAAACTCCGAAACTCCGAAACTCCAAAACTCCGAAACTCCGAAACTCCGAAACTCCAAAACTCCGAAACTCCAAAACTCCGAAACTCCGAAACTCCAAAACTCCAAAACTCCGAAACTCCAAAACTCCGAAACTCCAAAACTCCAAAACTCCAAAACTCCAAAACTCCGAAACTCCAAAACTCCGAAACTCCAAAACTCCAAAACTCCAAAACTCCAAAACTCCAAAACTGCAAAACTCCAAAACTCCAAAACTCCAAAACTCCGAAACTCCAAAACTCCAAAACTCCAAAACTCCAAAACTCCGAAACTCCGAAACTCCGAAACTCCGAAACTCCGAAACTCCAAAACTCCGAAACTCCAAAACTCCAAAACTCCAAAACTCCAAAACTCCGAAACTCCGAAACTCCAAAACTCCAAAACTCCAAAACTCCGAAACTCCGAAACTCCGAAACTCCGAAACTCCAAAACTCCAAAACTCCGAAACTCCAAAACTCCGAAACTCCAAAACTCCAAAACTCCAAAACTCCGAAACTCCATAACTCCGAAACTCCAAAACTCCAAAACTCCAAAACTCCAAAACTCCAAAACTGCAAAACTCCAAAACTCCAAAACTCCGAAACTCCGAAACTCCAAAACTCCAAAACTCCTAAACTCCAAAACTCCGAAACTCCGAAACTCCGAAACTCCGAAACTCCAAAACTCCAAAACTCCGAAACTCCAAAACTCCAAAACTCCAAAACTCCAAAACTCCAAAACTCCAAAACTCCAAAACTCCGAAACTCCGAAACTCCAAAACTCCAAAACTCCAAAACTCCGAAACTCCAAAACTCCGAAACTCCAAAACTCCAAAACTCCAAAACTCCAAAACTCCAAAACTCCGAAACTCCAAAACTCCAAAACTCCAAAACTCCAAAACTGCAAAACTCCAAAACTCCAAAACTCCGAAACTCCAAAACTCCAAAACTCCGAAACTCCGAAACTCCGAAACTCCAAAACTCCGAAACTCCGAAACTCCGAAACTCCAAAACTCCGAAACTCCAAAACTCCGAAACTCCGAAACTCCGAAACTCCGAAACTCCAAAACTCCAAAACTCCGAAACTCCAAAACTCCGAAACTCCAAAACTCCAAAACTCCAAAACTCCAAAACTCCGAAACTCCAAAACTCCGAAACTCCAAAACTCCAAAACTCCAAAACTCCGAAACTCCAAAACTCCAAAACTCCGAAACTCCGAAACTCCAAAACTCCAAAACTCCAAAACTCCAAAACTCCAAAACTCCGAAACTCCAAAACTCCGAAACTCCAAAACTCCAAAACTCCAAAACTCCAAAACTCCAAAACTCCAAAACTCCGAAACTCCAAAACTCCAAAACTCCAAAACTCCGAAACTCCGAAACTCCGAAACTCCGAAACTCCGAAACTCCGAAACTCCAAAACTCCAAAACTCCAAAACTCCAAAACTCCGAAACTCCGAAACTCCAAAACTCCAAAACTCTAGAACTCCGAAACTCCAAAACTCCAAAACTCCGAAACTCCAAAACTCCAAAACAGCAAAACTCGAAAACTGCAAAACTCCGAAACTCCAAAACTCCAAAACTCCGAAACTCCGAAACTCCGAAACTCCGAAACTCCGAAACTCCGAAACTCCAAAACTCCAAAACTCCAAAACTCCAAAACTCCGAAACTCCGAAACTCCGAAACTCCGAAACTCCAAAACTCCAAAACTCCAAAACTCCGAAACTCCAAAACTCCAAAACTCCAATACTCCGAAACTCCAAAACTCCGAAACTCCGAAACTCCAAAACTCCAAAACTCCGAAACTCCAAAACTCCGAAACTCCGAAACTCCAAAACTCCGAAACTCCAAAACTCCAAAACTCCAAAACTCCGAAACTCCAAAACTCCAAAACTCCAAAACTCCAAAACTCCAAAACTCCGAAACTCCAAAATCCAAAACTCCAAAACTCCAAAACTCCAAAACTCCGAAACTCCGAAACTCGGAAACTCCAAAACTCCAAAACTCCGAAACTCCATAACTCCAAAACTCCGAAACTCCAAAACTCCAAAACTCCAAAACTCCGAAACTCCAAAACTCCGAAACTCCAAAACTCCAAAACTCCGAAACTCCAAAACTCCAAAACTCCAAAACTCCGAAACTCCGAAACTCCAAAACTCCAAAACTCCAAAACTCCAAAACTGCAAAACTCCAAAATTCCAAAACTCTAAAACTCCAAAACTCCAAAACTCCGAAACTCCAAAACTCCAAAACTCCAATACTCCGAAACTCCAAAACTCCGAAACTCCGAAACTCCAAAACTCCAAAACTCCGAAACTCCAAAACTCCGAAACTCCGAAACTCCAAAACTCCGAAACTCCAAAACTCCAAAACTCCAAAACTCCGAAACTCCAAAACTCCAAAACTCCAAAACTCCAAAACTCCGAAACTCCAAAATCCAAAACTCCGAAACTCCGAAACTCCAAAACTCCAAAACTCCAAAACTCCAAAACTCCAAAACTCCGAAACTCCGAAACTCCAAAACTCCAAAACTCCAAAACTCCGAAACTCCGAAACTCCGAAACTCCAAAACTCCAAAACTCCAAAACTCCGAAACTCCGAAACTCCAAAACTCCAAAACTCCGAAACTCCGAAACTCCGAAACTCCGAAACTCCGAAACTCCAAAACTCCAAAACTCCAAAACTCCGAAACTCCAAAACTCCGAAACTCCAAAACTCCGAAACTCCAAAACTCCAAAACTCCGAAACTCCGAAACTCCAAAACTCCAAAACTCCGAAACTCCAAAACTCCAAAACTCCAAAACTGCAAAACTCCAAAACTGCAAAACTCCGAAACTCCAAAACTCCAAAACTCCGAAACTCCGAAACTCCGAAACTCCGAAACTCCAAAACTCCAAAACTCCAAAACTCCGAAACTCCGAAACTCCGAAACTCCAAAACTCCGAAACTCCAAAACTCCAAAACTCCAAAACTCCGAAACTCCAAAACTCCAAAACTCCAATACTCCGAAACTCCAAAACTCCGAAACTCCGAAACTCCAAAACTCCAAAACTCCGAAACTCCAAAACTCCGAAACTCCGAAACTCCAAAACTCCGAACCTCCAAAACTCCAAAACTCCAAAACTCCGAAACTCCAAAACTCCAAAACTCCAAAACTCCAAAACTCCGAAACTCCAAAATCCAAAACTCCAAAACTCCAAAACTCCAAAACTCCGAAACTCGGAAACTCCAAAACTCCAAAACTCCGAAACTCCATAACTCCAAAACTCCGAAACTCCAAAACTCCAAAACTCCAAAACTCCAAAACTCCGAAACTCCGAAACTCCGAAACTCCAAAACTCCAAAACTCCAAAACTCCAAAACTCCGAAACTCCGAAACTCCAAAACTCCAAAACTCCAAAACTCCAAAACTCCGAAACTCCGAAACTCCAAAACTCCAAAACTCTAGAACTCCGAAACTCCAAAACTCCAAAACTCCAAAACTGCAAAACTCCAAAACTCCGAAACTCCAAAACTCCAAAACTCCAAAACTCCAAAACTCCGAAACTCCAAAACTCCAGAACTCCAAAACTCCAAAACTGCAAAACTCCAAAACTCCAAAACTCCGAAACTCCGAAACTCCGAAACTCCGAAACTCCAAAACTCCGAAACTCCGAAACTCCAAAACTCCAAAACTCCGAAACTCCGAAACTCCAAAACTCCAAAACTCCGAAACTGCAAAACTCCAAAACTGCAAAACTCCGAAACTCCAAAACTCCAAAACTCCAAAACTCCGAAACTCCGAAACTCCAAAACTCCGAAACTCCGAAACTCCGAAACTCCAAAACTCCAAAACTCCAAAACTCCGAAACTCCTAAAACTCCGATACTCCGAAACTCCAAAACTCCAAATCTCCAAAACTCCGAAACTCCGAAACTCCGAAACTCCAAAACACCAAAACTCCAAAACTCCGAAACTCCGAAACTCCAAAACTCCAAAACTCCGAAACTCCGAAACTCCGAAACTCCGAAACTCCAAAACTCCAAAACTCCAAAACTCCGAAACTCCAAAACTCCAAAACTCCAAAACTCCAAAACTCCAAAACTCCGAAACTCCGAAACTCCAAAACTCCAAAACTCCAAAACTCCGAAACTCCAAAACTCCGAAACTCCAAAACTCCAAAACTCCAAAACTCCAAAACTCCAAAACTCCGAAACTCCAAAACTCCAAAACTCCAAAACTCCAAAACTGCAAAACTCCAAAACTCCAAAACTCCGAAACTCCTAAACTCCAAAACTCCAAAACTCCAAAACTCCGAAACTCCAAAACTCCAAAACTCCAAAACTGCAAAACTCCAAAACTCCGAAACTCCAAAACTCCAAAACACCAAAACTCCAAAATAACACCATCTGTCGGGCTAGTTGGTTGCGATCCATATGTATCAGCAGCGCGAACACCACACAGGAAGAAGAAGGAGAAGAAGGTAAAGAGCGCTGAACTTCCAACTTTTATTTGAGCAAAAATTGAACCCGCACTTTTATACACATACCAGGTAAAATCCCACCAGGGGGTAATCAAGGCGTTCTATCGAATTGGGACCAACACGATGTCCAGGGCATCAAAATGATAACTACTATCACACTATTCAAAGACTTCCATGAAAAGCACGAATGACATGCGGAAAAAACAAGACAATGTAAAAACAGGGCTGAGTGTGCGCGAATGGAAAAATGGAAAAACAGGGTTGAGGGCGCGAATTTTTCTAAAACCATGAGAAGGCAAGAACACGGTAAAAAGGTAAAAAACAGGGTTGAGTGTGCGCAAATGGAAAAAATGGAAAAACAGGGTTGAGGGCGCGAATTTTGCTAAAAGAAACAAAGAAAAAAAAAAACATGAGAAGGCGAGACACGGTAACAACGTAAGCGATGCGAAGGGATGAGCGCCAACAATTAACACGGCTAGAACTAAAATGCAGGGTGCCCCTAAAAACCAGGTAAAATCAGGTAAAACCAGAGAGAAAGGTGATTTCTTTTTCAGATAATGAGATGGAAGGGGTGCTTACGCAACCTTCTTTGAGCCCGGAGATGTAGGTAGCTTCAATGATTTCGCGTGTTAATTGGTTTTTATGTTTCTTTAAGACGGTTGCTTTCTTAAAATGAGGAATGCACTTCTTTTGGCTGTCACATACGCTGCAATGGGCGGGCAGGTTCCTCAACGGCGCCCCAGTTAGATCGTTCCTATGTTCCATTAACCTTTCGTTTAAGCATCTTCCTGTTTGGCCTATGTACGCCTTACCGCAAGCTAAAGGTATAGAGTATACAACACCCTCCGCACAAGGTACAAAAGGATCTCGGTGCCTGGTTGTACAGCCACTATTCTTTTTCTTTTTATTAACTTTGTTGCACAGGCTTGACAGGCGCAGAGGGGCTGAAAAGACTACGTCTACGCCTGCTTTTCTGCCAATTTTCTTCAGATTATGCGAGATTTGGTGCAGGTATGGCAGAACGGCGACCCTTTTGTTCCGCTGTCGCGTATCATCCGGGGCTTCACATTCATGCTTCATACTTATCAGGACTTTTTTTGCAACAGACGAAAGGAGAGATTGCGGGTATCCTGATTGCTTCAGCCTCAGCACTTGGCTCGAAAAACTGTCCTGTAACCTGTGGTGACACGATTTTGTGAGTGCGTTCTTAAAAGTTGACTTCACTATGTTCCTTTTTACAAGTTTTGAATGGGCTGAATCGTAGGGTAGGATGGGCTTATTGGCTCTTGGTTCAAATAACCAGCACACATGGTTCTCTCCGAAAAACAACCTTAACTCTAGAAACCGCATCGCGTTTTGTTCTGGGAATTCATGAGTTACTTCAAGAGGTGATATAGTATTAGAAAAAATGTGGAGGACTTGAGTTGCTTCTGTTTTAAAGGCTTCAGTGTCGCAATCTAAGAGGACCAGGAAGTCATCGACGTACCGGAAAATTTTTAGAACGCTTGAAGACTCAAGCTTGTCCTTCAAGGATCTGTCATGCATAGCGAGGAAAAGGTCGCTCAAAATGGGGGCGATGCATGACCCTATACATATGCCTTGCTTTTGTATGAATCTCGAACCGTTCCACTCTGCCACTGTTGATTTTAGGTAAGCGCATAGCAATTCAATGAAGCCATCCGCAGAAACGCCACACTCATTTTGGAAGGCCACCACACCGTGTCTATCGATGGCATCACGAACACATTGTATGAGGGCATCCTGAGGAATGGAATAAAACAGGTCCTTTATGTCAATGGAGAAGCCATTGAACAACTTTGCTCTGTTTTCGTGCAAGAATCTGACAACTTCTTCGGTGTTTTTTGCTAGAAAGGGGTCATTGACTGGAAGTCGCTTGAGGTTGCTTTGGAGAAATTTGGCGACTTCTTTTTGCCAGGTTAGCTTCTCCGACACAATCACACGCAAAGGGCATCCAGTCTTATGCGTCTTCGCGGTAAAAAACATTTCAAGACAGCCAGTCTTTTTCCTTTGTATTGTGCGTGAAAGGGTATCTAAATTCAGTTGCTGGCACAGCTTCTTCGCATTACTCCTTAGTTTTGATTCGGATGTTGTGCATTTTACAAAATTTGCTTGAACTGCTTCCGCGGCCTTTGACATGAACACGCGTTTCGGAAGGACGGCAAAACCTCCCTCCTTGTCGGCGGTTAACAAGGACAAATTTTCCTTCATTAAAAATGAGACAGTCTTCTTGATTGGGAACCTGTGCCTTTCGGCGCTACAACGCGTGACCAGGTCCACTCCGTCCGCGGTACATCGATCCGCCTCCGCCGCTGGGGCGAGGCTAGAAACTTGCCTGACCATGGTCAACATTTCCGGCGCTGTCCTCCTCGGTTCCACCGCGAACTTGGGTCCGTGACCAAGGAAACGCTGGACTTCCTCTGGGATGCTCCTGACACCTCCCACGAGGTGGACGGGGTTTCCAGTCTTTTTTTGCTTTGGAGGCACGAGAGCACGCAAGCACGGAAGTGCCTGCTGCCAGAGGCACTCTGTCGTTCGGCTGACTTGTGTCGCAACTTCACGCCATTTCCTTGATGCTGCTGGCATTGGCGTCGATGTGTTCTCTGTGGAGGCTCGCCTGGTGCTGCCATTCCGAACGCAAGATTTTGCACAGGCGGGTGGCATGGCCGACAGTGGGCTGGATGCCGCCGAACAGCTTCAGAAGTTCAGGTGGGAGCACCTTGCGTCGAATGCAGAAGCCGAGAATTCTTCCCTGGCAGGAGGATGCCGCGGCGAGGTATAATACGTAGCCGGGATCAGTTTCTGAAGAAAGGAAAGGGCCCGTAGAACAAGAAATGTACTTGAATAACACCATCTGTCGGGCTAGTTGGTTGCGATCCATATGTATCAGCAGCGCGAACACCACACAGGAAGAAGAAGGAGAAGAAGGTAAAGAGCGCTGAACTTCCAACTTTTATTTGAGCAAAAATTGAACCCGCACTTTTATACACATACCAGGTAAAATCCCACCAGGGGGTAATCAAGGCGTTCTATCGAATTGGGACCAACACGATGTCCAGGGCATCAAAATGATAACTACTATCACACTATTCAAAGACTTCCATGAAAAGCACGAATGACATGCGGAAAAAACAAGACAATGTAAAAACAGGGCTGAGTGTGCGCGAATGGAAAAATGGAAAAACAGGGTTGAGGGCGCGAATTTTTCTAAAACCATGAGAAGGCAAGAACACGGTAAAAAGGTAAAAAACAGGGTTGAGTGTGCGCAAATGGAAAAAATGGAAAAACAGGGTTGAGGGCGCGAATTTTGCTAAAAGAAACAAAGAAAAAAAAAACATGAGAAGGCGAGACACGGTAACAACGTAAGCGATGCGAAGGGATGAGCGCCAACAATTAACACGGCTAGAACTAAAATGCAGGGTGCCCCTAAAAACCAGGTAAAATCAGGTAAAACCAGAGAGAAAGGTGATTTCTTTTTCAGATAATGAGATGGAAGGGGTGCTTACGCAACCTTCTTTGAGCCCGGAGATGTAGGTAGCTTCAATGATTTCGCGTGTTAATTGGTTTTTATGTTTCTTTAAGACGGTTGCTTTCTTAAAATGAGGAATGCACTTCTTTTGGCTGTCACATACGCTGCAATGGGCGGGCAGGTTCCTCAACGGCGCCCCAGTTAGATCGTTCCTATGTTCCATTAACCTTTCGTTTAAGCATCTTCCTGTTTGGCCTATGTACGCCTTACCGCAAGCATAAAAAGAAAAAGAATAGTGGCTGTACAACCAGGCACCGAGATCCTTTTGTACCTTGTGCGGAGGGTGTTGTATACTCTATACCTTTAGCTTGCGGTAAGGCGTACATAGGCCAAACAGGAAGATGCTTAAACGAAAGGTTAATGGAACATAGGAACGATCTAACTGGGGCGCCGTTGAGGAACCTGCCCGCCCATTGCAGCGTATGTGACAGCCAAAAGAAGTGCATTCCTCATTTTAAGAAAGCAACCGTCTTAAAGAAACATAAAAACCAATTAACACGCGAAATCATTGAAGCTACCTACATCTCCGGGCTCAAAGAAGGTTGCGTAAGCACCCCTTCCATCTCATTATCTGAAAAAGAAATCACCTTTCTCTCTGGTTTTACCTGATTTTACCTGGTTTTTAGGGGCACCCTGCATTTTAGTTCTAGCCGTGTTAATTGTTGGCGCTCATCCCTTCGCATCGCTTACGTTGTTACCGTGTCTCGCCTTCTCATGTTTTTTTCTTTGTTTCTTTTAGCAAAATTCGCGCCCTCAACCCTGTTTTTCCATTTTTTCCATTTGCGCACACTCAACCCTGTTTTTTACCTTTTTACCGTGTTCTTGCCTTCTCATGGTTTTAGAAAAATTCGCGCCCTCAACCCTGTTTTTCCATTTTTCCATTCGCGCACACTCAGCCCTGTTTTTACATTGTCTTGTTTTTTCCGCATGTCATTCGTGCTTTTCATGGAAGTCTTTGAATAGTGTGATAGTAGTTATCATTTTGATGCCCTGGACATCGTGTTGGTCCCAATTCGATAGAACGCCTTGATTACCCCCTGGTGGGATTTTACCTGGTATGTGTATAAAAGTGCGGGTTCAATTTTTGCTCAAATAAAAGTTGGAAGTTCAGCGCTCTTTACCTTCTTCTCCTTCTTCTTCCTGTGTGGTGTTCGCGCTGCTGATACATATGGATCGCAACCAACTAGCCCGACAGATGGTGTTATTCAAGTACATTTCTTGTTCTACGGGCCCTTTCCTTTCTTCAGAAACTGATCCCGGCTACGTATTATACCTCGCCGCGGCATCCTCCTGCCAGGGAAGAATTCTCGGCTTCTGCATTCGACGCAAGGTGCTCCCACCTGAACTTCTGAAGCTGTTCGGCGGCATCCAGCCCACTGTCGGCCATGCCACCCGCCTGTGCAAAATCTTGCGTTCGGAATGGCAGCACCAGGCGAGCCTCCACAGAGAACACCTGCGGTTAATGGTGTTCACATCGACGCCAATGCCAGCAGCATCAAGGAAATGGCGTGAAGTTGCGACACAAGTCAGCCGAACGACAGAGTGCCTCTGGCAGCAGGCACTTCCGTGCTTGCGTGCTCTCGTGCCTCCAAAGCAAAAAAAGACTGGAAACCCCGTCCACCTCGTGGGAGGTGTCAGGAGCATCCCGGCGGAGGCGGATCGATGTACCGCGGACGGAGTGGACCTGGTCACGCGTTGTAGCGCCGAAAGGCACAGGTTCCCAATCAAGAAGACTGTCTCATTTTTAATGAAGGAAAATTTGTCCTTGTTAACCGCCGACAAGGAGGGAGGTTTTGCCGTCCTTCCGAAACGCGTGTTCATGTCAAAGGCCGCGGAAGCAGTTCAAGCAAATTTTGTAAAATGCACAACATCCGAATCAAAACTAAGGAGTAATGCGAAGAAGCTGTGCCAGCAACTGAATTTAGATACCCTTTCACGCACAATACAAAGGAAAAAGACTGGCTGTCTTGAAATGTTTTTTACCGCGAAGACGCATAAGACTGGATGCCCTTTGCGTGTGATTGTGTCGGAGAAGCTAACCTGGCAAAAAGAAGTCGCCAAATTTCTCCAAAGCAACCTCAAGCGACTTCCAGTCAATGACCCCTTTCTAGCAAAAAACACCGAAGAAGTTGTCAGATTCTTGCACGAAAACAGAGCAAAGTTGTTCAATGGCTTCTCCATTGACATAAAGGACCTGTTTTATTCCATTCCTCAGGATGCCCTCATACAATGTGTTCGTGATGCCATCGATAGACACGGTGTGGTGGCCTTCCAAAATGAGTGTGGCGTTTCTGCGGATGGCTTCATTGAATTGCTATGCGCTTACCTAAAATCAACAGTGGCAGAGTGGAACGGTTCGAGATTCATACAAAAGCAAGGCATATGTATAGGGTCATGCATCGCCCCCATTTTGAGCGACCTTTTCCTCGCTATGCATGACAGATCCTTGAAGGACAAGCTTGAGTCTTCAAGCGTTCTAAAAATTTTCCGGTACGTCGATGACTTCCTGGTCCTCTTAGATTGCGACACTGAAGCCTTTAAAACAGAAGCAACTCAAGTCCTCCACATTTTTTCTAATACTATATCACCTCTTGAAGTAACTCATGAATTCCCAGAACAAAACGCGATGCGGTTTCTAGAGTTAAGGTTGTTTTTCGGAGAGAACCATGTGTGCTGGTTATTTGAACCAAGAGCCAATAAGCCCATCCTACCCTACGATTCAGCCCATTCAAAACTTGTAAAAAGGAACATAGTGAAGTCAACTTTTAAGAACGCACTCACAAAATCGTGTCACCACAGGTTACAGGACAGTTTTTCGAGCCAAGTGCTGAGGCTGAAGCAATCAGGATACCCGCAATCTCTCCTTTCGTCTGTTGCAAAAAAAGTCCTGATAAGTATGAAGCATGAATGTGAAGCCCCGGATGATACGCGACAGCGGAACAAAAGGGTCGCCGTTCTGCCATACCTGCACCAAATCTCGCATAATCTGAAGAAAATTGGCAGAAAAGCAGGCGTAGACGTAGTCTTTTCAGCCCCTCTGCGCCTGTCAAGCCTGTGCAACAAAGTTAATAAAAAGAAAAAGAATAGTGGCTGTACAACCAGGCACCGAGATCCTTTTGTACCTTGTGCGGAGGGTGTTGTATACTCTATACCTTTAGCTTGCGGTAAGGCGTACATAGGCCAAACAGGAAGATGCTTAAACGAAAGGTTAATGGAACATAGGAACGATCTAACTGGGGCGCCGTTGAGGAACCTGCCCGCCCATTGCAGCGTATGTGACAGCCAAAAGAAGTGCATTCCTCATTTTAAGAAAGCAACCGTCTTAAAGAAACATAAAAACCAATTAACACGCGAAATCATTGAAGCTACCTACATCTCCGGGCTCAAAGAAGGTTGCGTAAGCACCCCTTCCATCTCATTATCTGAAAAAGAAATCACCTTTCTCTCTGGTTTTACCTGATTTTACCTGGTTTTTAGGGGCACCCTGCATTTTAGTTCTAGCCGTGTTAATTGTTGGCGCTCATCCCTTCGCATCGCTTACGTTGTTACCGTGTCTCGCCTTCTCATGTTTTTTTCTTTGTTTCTTTTAGCAAAATTCGCGCCCTCAACCCTGTTTTTCCATTTTTTCCATTTGCGCACACTCAACCCTGTTTTTTACCTTTTTACCGTGTTCTTGCCTTCTCATGGTTTTAGAAAAATTCGCGCCCTCAACCCTGTTTTTCCATTTTTCCATTCGCGCACACTCAGCCCTGTTTTTACATTGTCTTGTTTTTTCCGCATGTCATTCGTGCTTTTCATGGAAGTCTTTGAATAGTGTGATAGTAGTTATCATTTTGATGCCCTGGACATCGTGTTGGTCCCAATTCGATAGAACGCCTTGATTACCCCCTGGTGGGATTTTACCTGGTATGTGTATAAAAGTGCGGGTTCAATTTTTGCTCAAATAAAAGTTGGAAGTTCAGCGCTCTTTACCTTCTTCTCCTTCTTCTTCCTGTGTGGTGTTCGCGCTGCTGATACATATAAAACTCCAAAACTCCGAAACTCCGAAACTCCAAAACTCCAAAACTCTAGAACTCCGAAACTCCAAAACTCCAAAACTGCAAAACTCCGAAACTCCAAAACTCCAAAACTCCAAAACTCCGAAACTCCGAAACTCCGAAACTCCGAAACTCCAAAACACCAAAACTCCAAAACTCCGAAACTCCGAAACTCCAAAACTCCAAAACTCCGAAACTCCGAAACTCCAAAACTCCAAAACTCCAAAACTCCGAAACTCCAAAACTCCAAAACTCCGAAACTCCAAAACTCCAAAACTCCAAAACTGCAAAACTCCAAAACTCCAAAACTCCGAAACTCCGAAACTCCGAAACTCCAAAACTCCGAAACTCCGAAACTCCAAAACTCCAAAACTCCGAAACTCCGAAACTCCAAAACTCCAAAACTCCGAAACTGCAAAACTCCAAAACTGCAAAACTCCGAAACTCCAAAACTCCAAAACTCCAAAACTCCGAAACTCCGAAACTCCGAAACTCCAAAACTCCAAAACTCCGAAACTCCGAAACTCCAAAACTCCAAAACTCCAAAACTCCGAAACTCTTAAAACTCCGATACTCCGAAACTCCAAAACTCCAAAACTCCAAAACTCCGAAACTCCGAAACTCCGAAACTCCGAAACTCCAAAACACCAAAACTCCAAAACTCCGAAACTCCGAAACTCCAAAACTCCAAAACTCCGAAACTCCGAAACTCCGAAACTCCGAAACTCCAAAACTCCAAAACTCCAAAACTCCGAAACTCCTAAAACTCCGATACTCCGAAACTCCGAAACTCCGAAACTCCGAAACTCCGAAACTCCAAAACACCAAAACTCCAAAACTCCGAAACTCCGAAACTCCAAAACTCCAAAACTCCGAAACTCCGAAACTCCGAAACTCCAAAACTCCAAAACTCCAAAACTCCGAAACTCCAAAACTCCAAAACTCCAAAACTCCGAAACTCCGAAACTCCAAAACTCCAAAACTCCGAAACTCCAAAACTCCGAAACTCCAAAACTCCAAAACTCCAAAACTCCAAAACTCCAAAACTCCAAAACTCCGAAACTCCAAAACTCCAAAACTCCAAAACTCCAAAACTCCAAAACTCCAAAACTCCAAAACTCCGAAACTCCAAAACTCCAAAACTCCGAAACTCCGAAACTCCAAAACTCCGAAACTCCGAAACTCCGAAACTCCAAAACTCCGAAACTCCAAAACTCCGAAACTCCGAAACTCCGAAACTCCAAAACTCCAAAACTCCGAAACTCCAAAACTCCGAAACTCCAAAACTCCAAAACTCCAAAACTCCAAAACTCCGAAACTCCAAAACTCCGAAACTCCAAAACTCCAAAACTCCGAAACTCCGAAACTCCAAAACTCCAAAACTCCGAAACTCCAAAACTCCAAAACTCCAAAACTGCAAAACTCCAAAACTGCAAAACTCCGAAACTCCAAAACTCCGAAACTCCGAAACTCCGAAACTCCGAAACTCCAAAACTCCAAAACTCCAAAACTCCGAAACTCGGAAACTCCAAAACTCCAAAATCCAAAACTCCAAAACTCCAAAACTCCGAAACTCGGAAACTCCAAAACTCCAAAACTCCGAAACTCCATAACTCCGAAACTCCGAAACTCCGAAACTCCGAAACTCCAAAACTCCAAAACTCCAAAACTCCGAAACTCCAAAACTCCAAAACTCCAAAACTCCAAAACTCCAAAACTCCGAAACTCCGAAACTCCAAAACTCCAAAACTCCAAAACTCCGAAACTCCAAAACTCCGAAACTCCAAAACTCCAAAACTCCAAAACTCCAAAACTCCAAAACTCCGAAACTCCAAAACTCCAAAACTCCAAAACTGCCAAACTGCAAAACTCCAAAACTCCGAAACTCCAAAACTCCAAAACTCCGAAACTCCGAAACTCCGAAACTCCAAAACTCCAAAACTCCGAAACTCCGAAACTCCGAAACTCCGAAACTCCAAAACTCCAAAACTCCAAAACTCCGAAACTCCAAAACTCCGAAACTCCAAAACTCCAAAACTCCAAAACTCCAAAACTCCGAAACTCCAAAACTCCGAAACTCCAAAACTCCAAAACTCCGAAACTCCGAAACTCCAAAACTCCAAAACTCCGAAACTCCAAAACTCCAAAACAGCAAAACTCGAAAACTGCAAAACTCCGAAACTCCAAAACTCCAAAACTCCGAAACTCCGAAACTCCGAAACTCCGAAACTCCATAACTCCAAAACTCCGAAACTCCAAAACTCCAAAACTCCAAAACTCCAAAACTCCGAAACTCCGAAACTCCGAAACTCCAAAACTCCAAAACTCCAAAACTCCAAAACTCCGAAACTCCGAAACTCCAAAACTCCAAAACTCCAAAACTCCAAAACTCCGAAACTCCGAAACTCCAAAACTCCAAAACTCTAGAACTCCGAAACTCCAAAACTCCAAAACTCCAAAACTCCAAAACTGCAAAACTCCAAAACTCCGAAACTCCAAAACTCCAAAACTCCAAAACTCCAAAACTCCGAAACTCCAAAACTCCAGAACTCCAAAACTCCAAAACTGCAAAACTCCAAAACTCCAAAACTCCAAAACTCCAAAACTCCGAAACTCCAAAACTCCGAAACTCCAAAACTCCAAAACTCCGAAACTCCAAAACTCCAAAACTCCAAAACTCCGAAACTCCGAAGCTCCAAAACTCCAAAACTCCGAAACTCCAAAACTCCAAAACTCCAAAACTCCGAAACTCCAAAACTCCAAAACTCCAAAACTCCAAAACTGCAAAACTCCAAAATTCCAAAACTCTAAAACTCCAAAACTCCAAAACTCCGAAACTCCAAAACTCCAAAACTCCAATACTCCGAAACTCCAAAACTCCGAAACTCCGAAACTCCAAAACTCCAAAACTCCGAAACTCCAAAACTCCGAAACTCCGAAACTCCAAAACTCCGAAACTCCAAAACTCCAAAACTCCAAAACTCCGAAACTCCAAAACTCCAAAACTCCAAAACTCCAAAACTCCGAAACTCCAAAATCCAAAACTCCGAAACTCCGAAACTCCAAAACTCCAAAACTCCAAAACTCCAAAACTCCAAAACTCCGAAACTCCGAAACTCCAAAACTCCAAAACTCCAAAACTCCGAAACTCCGAAACTCCGAAACTCCAAAACTCCAAAACTCCAAAACTCCGAAACTCCGAAACTCCAAAACTCCAAAACTCCGAAACTCCGAAACTCCGAAACTCCGAAACTCCAAAACTCCAAAACTCCAAAACTCCGAAACTCCAAAACTCCAAAACTCCGAAACTCCAAAACTCCGAAACTCCAAAACTCCAAAACTCCGAAACTCCGAAACTCCAAAACTCCAAAACTCCGAAACTCCAAAACTCCAAAACTCCAAAACTGCAAAACTCCAAAACTGCAAAACTCCGAAACTCCAAAACTCCAAAACTCCGAAACTCCGAAACTCCGAAACTCCGAAACTCCAAAACTCCAAAACTCCAAAACTCCGAAACTCCGAAACTCCGAAACTCCAAAACTCCGAAACTCCAAAACTCCAAAACTCAAAAACTCCGAAACTCCAAAACTCCAAAACTCCAATACTCCGAAACTCCAAAACTCCGAAACTCCGAAACTCCAAAACTCCAAAACTCCGAAACTCCAAAACTCCGAAACTCCGAAACTCCAAAACTCCGAACCTCCAAAACTCCAAAACTCCAAAACTCCGAAACTCCAAAACTCCAAAACTCCAAAACTCCAAAACTCCGAAACTCCAAAACTCCAAAACTCCAAAACTCCAAAACTCCGAAACTCGGAAACTCCAAAACTCCAAAACTCCGAAACTCCATAACTCCAAAACTCCGAAACTCCAAAACTCCAAAACTCCAAAACTCCAAAACTCCGAAACTCCGAAACTCCGAAACTCCAAAACTCCAAAACTCCAAAACTCCAAAACTCCGAAACTCCGAAACTCCAAAACTCCAAAACTCCAAAACTCCAAAACTCCGAAACTCCGAAACTCCAAAACTCCAAAACTCTAGAACTCCGAAACTCCAAAACTCCAAAACTCCAAAACTCCAAAACTGCAAAACTCCAAAACTCCGAAACTCCAAAACTCCAAAACTCCAAAACTCCAAAACTCCGAAACTCCAAAACTCCAGAACTCCAAAACTCCAAAACTGCAAAACTCCAAAACTCCAAAACTCCGAAACTCCGAAACTCCGAAACTCCGAAACTCCAAAACTCCGAAACTCCGAAACTCCAAAACTCCAAAACTCCGAAACTCCGAAACTCCAAAACTCCAAAACTCCGAAACTGCAAAACTCCAAAACTGCAAAACTCCGAAACTCCAAAACTCCAAAACTCCAAAACTCCAAAACTCCAAAACTCCAAAACTCCAAAACTCCAAAACTCCGAAACTCCAAAACTCCAAAACTCCGAAACTCCGAAACTCCAAAACTCCGAAACTCCGAAACTCCGAAACTCCAAAACTCCGAAACTCCAAAACTCCGAAACTCCGAAACTCCGAAACTCCAAAACTCCAAAACTCCGAAACTCCAAAACTCCGAAACTCCAAAACTCCAAAACTCCAAAACTCCAAAACTCCGAAACTCCAAAACTCCGAAACTCCAAAACTCCAAAACTCCGAAACTCCGAAACTCCAAAACTCCAAAACTCCGAAACTCCAAAACTCCAAAACTCCAAAACTGCAAAACTCCAAAACTGCAAAACTCCGAAACTCCAAAACTCCGAAACTCCGAAACTCCGAAACTCCGAAACTCCAAAACTCCAAAACTCCAAAACTCCGAAACTCGGAAACTCCAAAACTCCAAAATCCAAAACTCCAAAACTCCAAAACTCCGAAACTCGGAAACTCCAAAACTCCAAAACTCCGAAACTCCATAACTCCGAAACTCCGAAACTCCGAAACTCCAAAACTCCAAAACTCCAAAACTCCGAAACTCCAAAACTCCAAAACTCCAAAACTCCAAAACTCCAAAACTCCGAAACTCCGAAACTCCAAAACTCCAAAACTCCAAAACTCCGAAACTCCAAAACTCCGAAACTCCAAAACTCCAAAACTCCAAAACTCCAAAACTCCAAAACTCCGAAACTCCAAAACTCCAAAACTCCAAAACTGCCAAACTGCAAAACTCCAAAACTCCGAAACTCCAAAACTCCAAAACTCCGAAACTCCGAAACTCCGAAACTCCAAAACTCCAAAACTCCGAAACTCCGAAACTCCGAAACTCCGAAACTCCAAAACTCCAAAACTCCAAAACTCCGAAACTCCAAAACTCCGAAACTCCAAAACTCCAAAACTCCAAAACTCCAAAACTCCGAAACTCCAAAACTCCGAAACTCCAAAACTCCAAAACTCCGAAACTCCGAAACTCCAAAACTCCAAAACTCCGAAACTCCAAAACTCCAAAACAGCAAAACTCGAAAACTGCAAAACTCCGAAACTCCAAAACTCCAAAACTCCGAAACTCCGAAACTCCGAAACTCCGAAACTCCATAACTCCAAAACTCCGAAACTCCAAAACTCCAAAACTCCAAAACTCCAAAACTCCGAAACTCCGAAACTCCGAAACTCCAAAACTCCAAAACTCCAAAACTCCAAAACTCCGAAACTCCGAAACTCCAAAACTCCAAAACTCCAAAACTCCAAAACTCCGAAACTCCGAAACTCCAAAACTCCAAAACTCTAGAACTCCGAAACTCCAAAACTCCAAAACTCCAAAACTCCAAAACTGCAAAACTCCAAAACTCCGAAACTCCAAAACTCCAAAACTCCAAAACTCCAAAACTCCGAAACTCCAAAACTCCAGAACTCCAAAACTCCAAAACTGCAAAACTCCAAAGCTCCAAAACTCCAAAACTCCAAAACTCCGAAACTCCAAAACTCCGAAACTCCAAAACTCCAAAACTCCGAAACTCCAAAACTCCAAAACTCCAAAACTCCGAAACTCCGAAGCTCCAAAACTCCAAAACTCCGAAACTCCAAAACTCCAAAACTCCAAAACTCCGAAACTCCAAAACTCCAAAACTCCAAAACTCCAAAACTGCAAAACTCCAAAATTCCAAAACTCTAAAACTCCAAAACTCCAAAACTCCGAAACTCCAAAACTCCAAAACTCCAATACTCCGAAACTCCAAAACTCCGAAACTCCGAAACTCCAAAACTCCAAAACTCCGAAACTCCAAAACTCCGAAACTCCGAAACTCCAAAACTCCGAAACTCCAAAACTCCAAAACTCCAAAACTCCGAAACTCCAAAACTCCAAAACTCCAAAACTCCAAAACTCCGAAACTCCAAAATCCAAAACTCCGAAACTCCGAAACTCCAAAACTCCAAAACTCCAAAACTCCAAAACTCCGAAACTCCGAAACTCCAAAACTCCAAAACTCCAAAACTCCGAAACTCCGAAACTCCGAAACTCCAAAACTCCAAAACTCCAAAACTCCGAAACTCCGAAACTCCAAAACTCCAAAACTCCGAAACTCCGAAACTCCGAAACTCCGAAACTCCAAAACTCCAAAACTCCAAAACTCCGAAACTCCAAAACTCCAAAACTCCGAAACTCCAAAACTCCGAAACTCCAAAACTCCAAAACTCCGAAACTCCGAAACTCCAAAACTCCAAAACTCCGAAACTCCAAAACTCCAAAACTCCAAAACTGCAAAACTCCAAAACTGCAAAACTCCGAAACTCCAAAACTCCAAAACTCCGAAACTCCGAAACTCCGAAACTCCGAAACTCCAAAACTCCAAAACTCCAAAACTCCGAAACTCCGAAACTCCGAAACTCCAAAACTCCGAAACTCCAAAACTCCAAAACTCAAAAACTCCGAAACTCCAAAACTCCAAAACTCCAATACTCCGAAACTCCAAAACTCCGAAACTCCGAAACTCCAAAACTCCAAAACTCCGAAACTCCAAAACTCCGAAACTCCGAAACTCCAAAACTCCGAACCTCCAAAACTCCAAAACTCCAAAACTCCGAAACTCCAAAACTCCAAAACTCCAAAACTCCAAAACTCCGAAACTCCAAAACTCCAAAACTCCAAAACTCCAAAACTCCGAAACTCGGAAACTCCAAAACTCCAAAACTCCGAAACTCCATAACTCCAAAACTCCGAAACTCCAAAACTCCAAAACTCCAAAACTCCAAAACTCCGAAACTCCGAAACTCCGAAACTCCAAAACTCCAAAACTCCAAAACTCCAAAACTCCGAAACTCCGAAACTCCAAAACTCCAAAACTCCAAAACTCCAAAACTCCGAAACTCCGAAACTCCAAAACTCCAAAACTCTAGAACTCCGAAACTCCAAAACTCCAAAACTCCAAAACTCCAAAACTGCAAAACTCCAAAACTCCGAAACTCCAAAACTCCAAAACTCCAAAACTCCAAAACTCCGAAACTCCAAAACTCCAGAACTCCAAAACTCCAAAACTGCAAAACTCCAAAACTCCAAAACTCCGAAACTCCGAAACTCCGAAACTCCGAAACTCCAAAACTCCGAAACTCCGAAACTCCAAAACTCCAAAACTCCGAAACTCCGAAACTCCAAAACTCCAAAACTCCGAAACTGCAAAACTCCAAAACTGCAAAACTCCGAAACTCCAAAACTCCAAAACTCCAAAACTCCGAAACTCCGAAACTCCAAAACTCCGAAACTCCGAAACTCCGAAACTCCAAAACTCCAAAACTCCAAAACTCCGAAACTCCTAAAACTCCGATACTCCGAAACTCCAAAACTCCAAATCTCCAAAACTCCGAAACTCCGAAACTCCGAAACTCCAAAACACCAAAACTCCAAAACTCCGAAACTCCGAAACTCCAAAACTCCAAAACTCCGAAACTCCGAAACTCCGAAACTCCAAAACTCCAAAACTCCAAAACTCCGAAACTCCAAAACTCCAAAACTCCAAAACTCCAAAACTCCAAAACTCCGAAACTCCGAAACTCCAAAACTCCAAAACTCCAAAACTCCGAAACTCCAAAACTCCGAAACTCCAAAACTCCAAAACTCCAAAACTCCAAAACTCCAAAACTCCGAAACTCCAAAACTCCAAAACTCCAAAACTCCAAAACTGCAAAACTCCAAAACTCCAAAACTCCGAAACTCCTAAACTCCAAAACTCCAAAACTCCAAAACTCCGAAACTCCAAAACTCCAAAACTCCAAAACTGCAAAACTCCAAAACTCCGAAACTCCAAAACTCCAAAACACCAAAACTCCAAAACTCCGAAACTCCGAAACTCCAAAACTCCAAAACTCTAGAACTCCGAAACTCCAAAACTCCAAAACTGCAAAACTCCGAAACTCCAAAACTCCAAAACTCCAAAACTCCGAAACTCCGAAACTCCGAAACTCCGAAACTCCAAAACACCAAAACTCCAAAACTCCGAAACTCCGAAACTCCAAAACTCCAAAACTCCGAAACTCCGAAACTCCAAAACTCCAAAACTCCAAAACTCCGAAACTCCAAAACTCCAAAACTCCGAAACTCCAAAACTCCAAAACTCCAAAACTGCAAAACTCCGAAACTCCGAAACTCCGAAACTCCAAAACTCCAAAACTCCGAAACTCCAAAACTCCAAAACTCCAAAACTGCAAAACTCCAAAACTGCAAAACTCCGAAACTCCAAAACTCCAAAACTCCGAAACTCCGAAACTCCGAAACTCCGAAACTCCAAAACTCCAAAACTCCAAAACTCCGAAACTCCGAAACTCCGAAACTCCAAAACTCCGAAACTCCAAAACTCCAAAACTCCAAAACTCCGAAACTCCAAAACTCCAAAACTCCAATACTCCGAAACTCCAAAACTCCGAAACTCCGAAACTCCAAAACTCCAAAACTCCGAAACTCCAAAACTCCGAAACTCCGAAACTCCAAAACTCCGAACCTCCAAAACTCCAAAACTCCAAAACTCCGAAACTCCAAAACTCCAAAACTCCAAAACTGCAAAACTCCAAAACTCCAAAACTCCAAAACTCCAAAACTCCGAAACTCCAAAATCCAAAACTCCGAAACTCCGAAACTCCAAAACTCCAAAACTCCAAAACTCCAAAACTCCAAAACTCCGAAACTCCGAAACTCCAAAACTCCAAAACTCCAAAACTCCGAAACTCCGAAACTCCGAAACTCCAAAACTCCAAAACTCCAAAACTCCGAAACTCCGAAACTCCAAAACTCCAAAACTCCGAAACTCCGAAACTCCGAAACTCCGAAACTCCAAAACTCCAAAACTCCAAAACTCCGAAACTCCAAAACTCCGAAACTCCAAAACTCCGAAACTCCAAAACTCCAAAACTCCGAAACTCCGAAACTCCAAAACTCCAAAACTCCGAAACTCCAAAACTCCAAAACTCCAAAACTGCAAAACTCCAAAACTGCAAAACTCCGAAACTCCAAAACTCCAAAACTCCGAAACTCCGAAACTCCGAAACTCCGAAACTCCAAAACTCCAAAACTCCAAAACTCCGAAACTCCGAAACTCCGAAACTCCAAAACTCCGAAACTCCAAAACTCCAAAACTCCAAAACTCCGAAACTCCAAAACTCCAAAACTCCAATACTCCGAAACTCCAAAACTCCGAAACTCCGAAACTCCAAAACTCCAAAACTCCGAAACTCCAAAACTCCGAAACTCCGAAACTCCAAAACTCCGAACCTCCAAAACTCCAAAACTCCAAAACTCCGAAACTCCAAAACTCCAAAACTCCAAAACTCCAAAACTCCGAAACTCCAAAATCCAAAACTCCAAAACTCCAAAACTCCAAAACTCCGAAACTCGGAAACTCCAAAACTCCAAAACTCCGAAACTCCATAACTCCAAAACTCCGAAACTCCAAAACTCCAAAACTCCAAAACTCCAAAACTCCGAAACTCCGAAACTCCGAAACTCCAAAACTCCAAAACTCCAAAACTCCAAAACTCCGAAACTCCGAAACTCCAAAACTCCAAAACTCCAAAACTCCAAAACTCCGAAACTCCGAAACTCCAAAACTCCAAAACTCTAGAACTCCGAAACTCCAAAACTCCAAAACTCCAAAACTCCAAAACTGCAAAACTCCAAAACTCCGAAACTCCAAAACTCCAAAACTCCAAAACTCCAAAACTCCGAAACTCCAAAACTCCAGAACTCCAAAACTCCAAAACTGCAAAACTCCAAAACTCCAAAACTCCGAAACTCCGAAACTCCGAAACTCCGAAACTCCAAAACTCCGAAACTCCGAAACTCCAAAACTCCAAAACTCCGAAACTCCGAAACTCCAAAACTCCAAAACTCCGAAACTGCAAAACTCCAAAACTGCAAAACTCCGAAACTCCAAAACTCCAAAACTCCAAAACTCCGAAACTCCGAAACTCCAAAACTCCGAAACTCCGAAACTCCGAAACTCCAAAACTCCAAAACTCCAAAACTCCGAAACTCCTAAAACTCCGATACTCCGAAACTCCAAAACTCCAAATCTCCAAAACTCCGAAACTCCGAAACTCCGAAACTCCAAAACACC
Source organism: Amblyomma mixtum (assembly GCF_055824585.1). Classification (NCBI taxonomy): domain Eukaryota; kingdom Metazoa; phylum Arthropoda; class Arachnida; order Ixodida; family Ixodidae; genus Amblyomma; species Amblyomma mixtum. The sequence goes on along the minus strand of NW_028317651.1, from coordinate 2,912,441 downwards.
AAAACTCCAAAACTCCGAAACTCCGAAACTCCAAAACTCCAAAACTCCGAAACTCCGAAACTCCGAAACTCCAAAACTCCAAAACTCCAAAACTCCGAAACTCCAAAACTCCAAAACTCCAAAACTCCAAAACTCCGAAACTCCGAAACTCCAAAACTCCAAAACTCCGAAACTCCAAAACTCCGAAACTCCAAAACTCCAAAACTCCAAAACTCCAAAACTCCAAAACTCCGAAACTCCAAAACTCCAAAACTCCAAAACTCCAAAACTGCAAAACTCCAAAACTCCAAAACTCCGAAACTCCAAAACTCCAAAACTCCAAAACTCCGAAACTCCAAAACTCCAAAACTCCAAAACTGCAAAACTCCAAAACTCCGAAACTCCAAAACTCCAAAACACCAAAACTCCAAAACTCCGAAACTCCGAAACTCCAAAACTCCAAAACTCTAGAACTCCGAAACTCCAAAACTCCAAAACTGCAAAACTCCGAAACTCCAAAACTCCAAAACTCCAAAACTCCGAAACTCCGAAACTCCGAAACTCCGAAACTCCAAAACACCAAAACTCCAAAACTCCGAAACTCCGAAACTCCAAAACTCCAAAACTCCGAAACTCCGAAACTCCAAAACTCCAAAACTCCAAAACTCCGAAACTCCAAAACTCCAAAACTCCGAAACTCCAAAACTCCAAAACTCCAAAACTGCAAAACTCCAAAACTCCAAAACTCCGAAACTCCGAAACTCCGAAACTCCAAAACTCCGAAACTCCGAAACTCCAAAACTCCAAAACTCCGAAACTCCGAAACTCCAAAACTCCAAAACTCCGAAACTGCAAAACTCCAAAACTGCAAAACTCCGAAACTCCAAAACTCCAAAACTCCAAAACTCCGAAACTCCGAAACTCCGAAACTCCGAAACTCCAAAACTCCAAAACTCCGAAACTCCGAAACTCCAAAACTCCAAAACTCCAAAACTCCGAAACTCCTAAAACTCCGATACTCCGAAACTCCAAAACTCCAAAACTCCAAAACTCCGAAACTCCGAAACTCCGAAACTCCGAAACTCCGAAACTCCAAAACACCAAAACTCCAAAACTCCGAAACTCCGAAACTCCAAAACTCCAAAACTCCGAAACTCCGAAACTCCGAAACTCCGAAACTCCAAAACTCCAAAACTCCAAAACTCCGAAACTCCTAAAACTCCGATACTCCGAAACTCCGAAACTCCGAAACTCCGAAACTCCGAAACTCCGAAACTCCAAAACACCAAAACTCCAAAACTCCGAAACTCCGAAACTCCAAAACTCCAAAACTCCGAAACTCCGAAACTCCGAAACTCCAAAACTCCAAAACTCCAAAACTCCGAAACTCCAAAACTCCAAAACTCCAAAACTCCGAAACTCCGAAACTCCAAAACTCCAAAACTCCAAAACTCCGAAACTCCAAAACTCCGAAACTCCAAAACTCCAAAACTCCAAAACTCCAAAACTCCAAAACTCCAAAACTCCGAAACTCCAAAACTCCAAAACTCCAAAACTCCAAAACTCCAAAACTCCAAAACTCCAAAACTCCAAAACTCCGAAACTCCAAAACTCCAAAACTCCGAAACTCCGAAACTCCAAAACTCCGAAACTCCGAAACTCCGAAACTCCAAAACTCCGAAACTCCAAAACTCCGAAACTCCGAAACTCCGAAACTCCAAAACTCCAAAACTCCGAAACTCCAAAACTCCGAAACTCCAAAACTCCAAAACTCCAAAACTCCAAAACTCCGAAACTCCAAAACTCCGAAACTCCAAAACTCCAAAACTCCAAAACTGCAAAACTCCAAAACTGCAAAACTCCGAAACTCCAAAACTCCGAAACTCCGAAACTCCGAAACTCCAAAACTCCAAAACTCCAAAACTCCGAAACTCGGAAACTCCAAAACTCCAAAATCCAAAACTCCAAAACTCCAAAACTCCGAAACTCGGAAACTCCAAAACTCCAAAACTCCGAAACTCCATAACTCCGAAACTCCGAAACTCCGAAACTCCGAAACTCCAAAACTCCAAAACTCCAAAACTCCGAAACTCCAAAACTCCAAAACTCCAAAACTCCAAAACTCCAAAACTCCGAAACTCCGAAACTCCAAAACTCCAAAACTCCAAAACTCCGAAACTCCAAAACTCCGAAACTCCAAAACTCCAAAACTCCAAAACTCCAAAACTCCAAAACTCCGAAACTCCAAAACTCCGAAACTCCAAAACTCCAAAACTCCGAAACTCCGAAACTCCAAAACTCCAAAACTCCGAAACTCCAAAACTCCAAAACAGCAAAACTCGAAAACTGCAAAACTCCGAAACTCCAAAACTCCAAAACTCCGAAACTCCGAAACTCCGAAACTCCGAAACTCCGAAACTCCGAAACTCCAAAACTCCAAAACTCCAAAACTCCAAAACTCCGAAACTCCGAAACTCCGAAACTCCAAAACTCCGAAACTCCAAAACTCCAAAACTCCAAAACTCCGAAACTCCAAAACTCCAAAACTCCAATACTCCGAAACTCCAAAACTCCGAAACTCCGAAACTCCAAAACTCCAAAACTCCGAAACTCCAAAACTCCGAAACTCCGAAACTCCAAAACTCCGAAACTCCAAAACTCCAAAACTCCAAAACTCCGAAACTCCAAAACTCCAAAACTCCAAAACTCCAAAACTCCGAAACTCCAAAATCCAAAACTCCAAAACTCCAAAACTCCAAAACTCCGAAACTCCGAAACTCGGAAACTCCAAAACTCCAAAACTCCGAAACTCCATAACTCCAAAACTCCGAAACTCCAAAACTCCAAAACTCCAAAACTCCAAAACTCCGAAACTCCAAAACTCCGAAACTCCAAAACTCCAAAACTCCGAAACTCCAAAACTCCAAAACTCCAAAACTCCGAAACTCCGAAACTCCAAAACTCCAAAACTCCGAAACTCCAAAACTCCGAAACTCCAAAACTCCAAAACTCCAAAACTCCAAAACTCCAAAACTCCAAAACTCCGAAACTCCAAAACTCCGAAACTCCGAAACTCCAAAACTCCGAAACTCCAAAACTCCAAAACTCCAAAACTCCGAAACTCCAAAACTCCAAAACTCCGAAACTCCAAAATCCAAAACTCCAAAACTCCAAAACTCCGAAACTCCAAAACTCCGAAACTCCAAAACTCCAAAACTCCGAAACTCCGAAACTCCAAAACTCCAAAACTCCGAAACTCCAAAACTCCAAAACAGCAAAACTCGAAAACTGCAAAACTCCGAAACTCCAAAACTCCAAAACTCCGAAACTCCGAAACTCCGAAACTCCGAAACTCCGAAACTCCGAAACTCCAAAACTCCAAAACTCCAAAACTCCGAAACTCCGAAACTCCGAAACTCCAAAACTCCAAAACTCCGAAACTCCAAAACTCCGAAACTCCGAAACTCCAAAACTCCGAACCTCCAAAACTCCAAAACTCCAAAACTCCGAAACTCCAAAACTCCAAAACTCCAAAACTCCAAAACTCCGAAACTCAAAAATCCAAAACTCCAAAACTCCAAAACTCCAAAACTCCGAAACTCGGAAACTCCAAAACTCCAAAACTCCGAAACTCCATAACTCCAAAACTCCGAAACTCCAAAACTCCAAAACTCCAAAACTCCAAAACTCCGAAACTCCGAAACTCCGAAACTCCAAAACTCCAAAACTCCAAAACTCCAAAACTCCGAAACTCCGAAACTCCAAAACTCCAAAACTCCAAAACTCCAAAACTCCGAAACTCCGAAACTCCAAAACTCCAAAACTCTAGAACTCCGAAACTCCAAAACTCCAAAACTCCAAAACTCCAAAACTGCAAAACTCCAAAACTCCGAAACTCCAAAACTCCAAAACTCCAAAACTCCAAAACTCCGAAACTCCAAAACTCCAGAACTCCAAAACTCCAAAACTGCAAAACTCCAAAACTCCAAAACTCCGAAACTCCGAAACTCCGAAACTCCGAAACTCCAAAACTCCGAAACTCCGAAACTCCAAAACTCCAAAACTCCGAAACTCCGAAACTCCAAAACTCCAAAACTCCGAAACTGCAAAACTCCAAAACTGCAAAACTCCGAAACTCCAAAACTCCAAAACTCCAAAACTCCGAAACTCCGAAACTCCAAAACTCCGAAACTCCGAAACTCCGAAACTCCAAAACTCCAAAACTCCAAAACTCCGAAACTCCTAAAACTCCGATACTCCGAAACTCCAAAACTCCAAATCTCCAAAACTCCGAAACTCCGAAACTCCGAAACTCCAAAACACCAAAACTCCAAAACTCCGAAACTCCGAAACTCCAAAACTCCAAAACTCCGAAACTCCGAAACTCCGAAACTCCAAAACTCCAAAACTCCAAAACTCCGAAACTCCAAAACTCCAAAACTCCAAAACTCCAAAACTCCGAAACTCCGAAACTCCAAAACTCCAAAACTCCAAAACTCCGAAACTCCAAAACTCCGAAACTCCAAAACTCCAAAACTCCAAAACTCCAAAACTCCGAAACTCCAAAACTCCAAAACTCCAAAACTCCAAAACTGCAAAACTCCAAAACTCCAAAACTCCGAAACTCCAAAACTCCAAAACTCCAAAACTCCGAAACTCCAAAACTCCAAAACTCCAAAACTGCAAAACTCCAAAACTCCGAAACTCCAAAACTCCAAAACACCAAAACTCCAAAACTCCGAAACTCCGAAACTCCAAAACTCCAAAACTCTAGAACTCCGAAACTCCAAAACTCCAAAACTGCAAAACTCCGAAACTCCAAAACTCCAAAACTCCAAAACTCCGAAACTCCGAAACTCCGAAACTCCGAAACTCCAAAACACCAAAACTCCAAAACTCCGAAACTCCGAAACTCCAAAACTCCAAAACTCCGAAACTCCGAAACTCCAAAACTCCAAAACTCCAAAACTCCGAAACTCCAAAACTCCAAAACTCCGAAACTCCAAAACTCCAAAACTCCAAAACTGCAAAACTCCAAAACTCCAAAACTCCGAAACTCCGAAACTCCGAAACTCCAAAACTCCGAAACTCCGAAACTCCAAAACTCCAAAACTCCGAAACTCCGAAACTCCAAAACTCCAAAACTCCGAAACTGCAAAACTCCAAAACTGCAAAACTCCGAAACTCCAAAACTCCAAAACTCCAAAACTCCGAAACTCCGAAACTCCGAAACTCCGAAACTCCAAAACTCCAAAACTCCGAAACTCCGAAACTCCAAAACTCCAAAACTCCAAAACTCCGAAACTCCTAAAACTCCGATACTCCGAAACTCCAAAACTCCAAAACTCCAAAACTCCGAAACTCCGAAACTCCGAAACTCCGAAACTCCGAAACTCCAAAACACCAAAACTCCAAAACTCCGAAACTCCGAAACTCCAAAACTCCAAAACTCCGAAACTCCGAAACTCCGAAACTCCGAAACTCCAAAACTCCAAAACTCCAAAACTCCGAAACTCCTAAAACTCCGATACTCCGAAACTCCGAAACTCCGAAACTCCGAAACTCCGAAACTCCAAAACACCAAAACTCCAAAACTCCGAAACTCCGAAACTCCAAAACTCCAAAACTCCGAAACTCCGAAACTCCGAAACTCCAAAACTCCAAAACTCCAAAACTCCGAAACTCCAAAACTCCAAAACTCCAAAACTCCGAAACTCCGAAACTCCAAAACTCCAAAACTCCAAAACTCCGAAACTCCAAAACTCCGAAACTCCAAAACTCCAAAACTCCAAAACTCCAAAACTCCAAAACTCCAAAACTCCGAAACTCCAAAACTCCAAAACTCCAAAACTCCAAAACTCCAAAACTCCAAAACTCCAAAACTCCAAAACTCCGAAACTCCAAAACTCCAAAACTCCGAAACTCCGAAACTCCAAAACTCCGAAACTCCGAAACTCCGAAACTCCAAAACTCCGAAACTCCAAAACTCCGAAACTCCGAAACTCCGAAACTCCAAAACTCCAAAACTCCGAAACTCCAAAACTCCGAAACTCCAAAACTCCAAAACTCCAAAACTCCAAAACTCCGAAACTCCAAAACTCCGAAACTCCAAAACTCCAAAACTCCAAAACTGCAAAACTCCAAAACTGCAAAACTCCGAAACTCCAAAACTCCGAAACTCCGAAACTCCGAAACTCCAAAACTCCAAAACTCCAAAACTCCGAAACTCGGAAACTCCAAAACTCCAAAATCCAAAACTCCAAAACTCCAAAACTCCGAAACTCGGAAACTCCAAAACTCCAAAACTCCGAAACTCCATAACTCCGAAACTCCGAAACTCCGAAACTCCAAAACTCCAAAACTCCAAAACTCCGAAACTCCAAAACTCCAAAACTCCAAAACTCCAAAACTCCAAAACTCCGAAACTCCGAAACTCCAAAACTCCAAAACTCCGAAACTCCAAAACTCCGAAACTCCAAAACTCCAAAACTCCAAAACTCCAAAACTCCAAAACTCCGAAACTCCAAAACTCCGAAACTCCAAAACTCCAAAACTCCGAAACTCCGAAACTCCAAAACTCCAAAACTCCGAAACTCCAAAACTCCAAAACAGCAAAACTCGAAAACTGCAAAACTCCGAAACTCCAAAACTCCAAAACTCCGAAACTCCGAAACTCCGAAACTCCGAAACTCCGAAACTCCGAAACTCCAAAACTCCAAAACTCCAAAACTCCAAAACTCCGAAACTCCGAAACTCCGAAACTCCAAAACTCCGAAACTCCAAAACTCCAAAACTCCAAAACTCCGAAACTCCAAAACTCCAAAACTCCAATACTCCGAAACTCCAAAACTCCGAAACTCCGAAACTCCAAAACTCCAAAACTCCGAAACTCCAAAACTCCGAAACTCCGAAACTCCAAAACTCCGAAACTCCAAAACTCCAAAACTCCAAAACTCCGAAACTCCAAAACTCCAAAACTCCAAAACTCCAAAACTCCGAAACTCCAAAATCCAAAACTCCAAAACTCCAAAACTCCAAAACTCCGAAACTCCGAAACTCGGAAACTCCAAAACTCCAAAACTCCGAAACTCCATAACTCCAAAACTCCGAAACTCCAAAACTCCAAAACTCCAAAACTCCAAAACTCCGAAACTCCAAAACTCCGAAACTCCAAAACTCCAAAACTCCGAAACTCCAAAACTCCAAAACTCCGAAACTCCGAAACTCCAAAACTCCAAAACTCCGAAACTCCAAAACTCCGAAACTCCAAAACTCCAAAACTCCAAAACTCCAAAACTCCAAAACTCCAAAACTCCGAAACTCCAAAACTCCGAAACTCCGAAACTCCAAAACTCCGAAACTCCAAAACTCCAAAACTCCAAAACTCCGAAACTCCAAAACTCCAAAACTCCGAAACTCCAAAATCCAAAACTCCAAAACTCCAAAACTCCGAAACTCCAAAACTCCGAAACTCCAAAACTCCAAAACTCCGAAACTCCGAAACTCCAAAACTCCAAAACTCCGAAACTCCAAAACTCCAAAACAGCAAAACTCGAAAACTGCAAAACTCCGAAACTCCAAAACTCCAAAACTCCGAAACTCCGAAACTCCGAAACTCCGAAACTCCAAAACTCCAAAACTCCAAAACTCCGAAACTCCGAAACTCCGAAACTCCAAAACTCCGAAACTCCAAAACTCCAAAACTCCAAAACTCCGAAACTCCAAAACTCCGAAACTCCAAAACTCCAAAACTCCGAAACTCCGAAACTCCAAAACTCCAAAACTCCGAAACTCCAAAACTCCAAAACAGCAAAACTCGAAAACTGCAAAACTCCGAAACTCCAAAACTCCAAAACTCCGAAACTCCGAAACTCCGAAACTCCGAAACTCCGAAACTCCGAAACTCCAAAACTCCAAAACTCCAAAACTCCAAAACTCCGAAACTCCGAAACTCCGAAACTCCAAAACTCCGAAACTCCAAAAGTCCAAAACTCCAAAACTCCGAAACTCCAAAACTCCAAAACTCCAATACTCCGAAACTCCAAAACTCCGAAACTCCGAAACTCCAAAACTCCAAAACTCCGAAACTCCAAAACTCCGAAACTCCGAAACTCCAAAACTCCGAAACTCCAAAACTCCAAAACTCCAAAACTCCGAAACTCCAAAACTCCAAAACTCCAAAACTCCGAAACTCCAAAATCCAAAACTCCAAAACTCCAATACTCCAAAACTCCGAAACTCCGAAACTCGGAAACTCCAAAACTCCAAAACTCCGAAACTCCATAACTCCAAAACTCCGAAACTCCAAAACTCCAAAACTCCAAAACTCCAAAACTCCGAAACTCCAAAACTCCGAAACTCCAAAACTCCAAAACTCCGAAACTCCAAAACTCCAAAACTCCAAAACTCCGAAACTCCGAAACTCCAAAACTCCAAAACTCCGAAACTCCAAAACTCCAAAACTCCAAAACTCCGAAACTCCAAAACTCCAAAACTCCAAAACTCCAAAACTCCAAAACTGCAAAACTCCAAAATTCCAAAACTCCAAAACTCCGAAACTCCGAAACTCCAAAACTCCAAAACTCCGAAACTCCAAAACTCCGAAACTCCGAAACTCCAAAACTCCGAAACTCCAAAACTCCAAAACTCCAAAACTCCGAAACTCCAAAACTCCAAAACTCCAAAACTCCAAAACTCCGAAACTCCAAAATCCAAAACTCCGAAACTCCGAAACTCCAAAACTCCAAAACTCCAAAACTCCAAAACTCCAAAACTCCGAAACTCCGAAACTCCAAAACTCCAAAACTCCAAAACTCCGAAACTCCGAAACTCCGAAACTCCGAAACTCCAAAACTCCAAAACTCCAAAACTCCGAAACTCCAAAACTCCAAAACTCCGAAACTCCGAAACTCCGAAACTCCGAAACTCCAAAACTCCAAAACTCCAAAACTCCGAAACTCCAAAACTCCAAAACTCCAAAACTCCAAAACTCCGAAACTCCGAAACTCCAAAACTCCAAAACTCCAAAACTCCGAAACTCCAAAACTCCGAAACTCCAAAACTCCAAAACTCCAAAACTCCAAAACTCCAAAACTCCGAAACTCCAAAACTCCGAAACTCCGAAACTCCAAAACTCCGAAACTCCAAAACTCCAAAACTCCAAAACTCCGAAACTCCAAAACTCCAAAACTCCGAAACTCCAAAATCCAAAACTCCAAAACTCCAAAACTCCAAAACTCCGCAACTCGGAAACTCCAAAACTCCAAAACTCCGAAACTCCATAACTCCAAAACTCGGAAACTCCAAAACTCCAAAACTCCAAAACTCCAAAACTCCAAAACTCCGAAACTCCAAAACTCCGAAACTCCAAAACTCCAAAACTGCAAAACTCCGAAACTCCGAAACTCCAAAACTCCAAAACTCCGAAACTCCAAAACTCCAAAACTCCAAAACTGCAAAACTCCAAAACTGCAAAACTCCGAAACTCCAAAACTCCAAAACTCCAAAACTCCGAAACTCCGAAACTCCAAAACTCCGAAACTCCGAAACTCCAAAACTCCAAAACTCCAAAACTCCGAAACTCCAAAACTCCGAAACTCCGAAACTCCAAAACTCCAAAACTCCAAAACTCCGAAACTCCGAAACTCCAAAACTCCGAAACTCCAAAACTCCAATACTCCGAAACTCCAAAACTCCGAAACTCCGAAACTCCAAAACTCCAAAACTCCGAAACTCCAAAACTCCGAAACTCCGAAACTCCAAAACTCCGAAACTCCAAAACTCCAAAACTCCAAAACTCCGAAACTCCAAAACTCCAAAACTCCAAAACTCCAAAACTCCGAAACTCCAAAATCCAAAACTCCGAAACTCCGAAACTCCAAAACTCCAAAACTCCAAAACTCCAAAACTCCAAAACTCCGAAACTCCGAAACTCCAAAACTCCAAAACTCCAAAACTCCGAAACTCCGAAACTCCGAAACTCCAAAACTCCAAAACTCCAAAACTCCGAAACTCCGAAACTCCAAAACTCCAAAACTCCGAAACTCCGAAACTCCGAAACTCCGAAACTCCAAAACTCCAAAACTCCAAAACTCCGAAACTCCAAAACTCCGAAACTCCAAAACTCCGAAACTCCAAAACTCCAAAACTCCGAAACTCCGAAACTCCAAAACTCCAAAACTCCGAAACTCCAAAACTCCAAAACTCCAAAACTGCAAAACTCCAAAACTGCAAAACTCCGAAACTCCAAAACTCCAAAACTCCAAAACTCCGAAACTCCGAAACTCCGAAACTCCGAAACTCCAAAACTCCAAAACTCCAAAACTCCGAAACTCCGAAACTCCGAAACTCCAAAACTCCGAAACTCCAAAACTCCAAAACTCCAAAACTCCGAAACTCCAAAACTCCAAAACTCCAATACTCCGAAACTCCAAAACTCCGAAACTCCGAAACTCCAAAACTCCAAAACTCCGAAACTCCAAAACTCCGAAACTCCGAAACTCCAAAACTCCGAACCTCCAAAACTCCAAAACTCCAAAACTCCGAAACTCCAAAACTCCAAAACTCCAAAACTCCAAAACTCCGAAACTCCAAAATCCAAAACTCCAAAACTCCAAAACTCCAAAACTCCGAAACTCGGAAACTCCAAAACTCCAAAACTCCGAAACTCCATAACTCCAAAACTCCGAAACTCCAAAACTCCAAAACTCCAAAACTCCAAAACTCCGAAACTCCGAAACTCCGAAACTCCAAAACTCCGAAACTCCGAAACTCCGAAACTCCAAAACACCAAAACTCCAAAACTCCGAAACTCCGAAACTCCAAAACTCCAAAACTCCGAAACTCCGAAACTCCAAAACTCCAAAACTCCAAAACTCCGAAACTCCAAAACTCCAAAACTCCGAAACTCCAAAACTCCAAAACTCCAAAACTCCAAAACTCCAAAACTGCAAAACTCCAAAACTGCAAAACTCCGAAACTCCAAAACTCCGAAACTCCGAAACTCCGAAACTCCGAAACTCCAAAACTCCAAAACTCCAAAACTCCGAAACTCGGAAACTCCAAAACTCCAAAATCCAAAACTCCAAAACTCCAAAACTCCGAAACTCGGAAACTCCAAAACTCCAAAACTCCGAAACTCCATAACTCCGAAACTCCGAAACTCCGAAACTCCGAAACTCCAAAACTCCAAAACTCCAAAACTCCGAAACTCCAAAACTCCAAAACTCCAAAACTCCAAAACTCCGAAACTCCGAAACTCCAAAACTCCAAAACTCCAAAACTCCGAAACTCCAAAACTCCGAAACTCCAAAACTCCAAAACTCCAAAACTCCAAAACTCCGAAACTCCAAAACTCCGAAACTCCAAAACTCCAAAACTCCGAAACTCCGAAACTCCAAAACTCCAAAACTCCGAAACTCCAAAACTCCAAAACAGCAAAACTCGAAAACTGCAAAACTCCGAAACTCCAAAACTCCAAAACTCCGAAACTCCGAAACTCCGAAACTCCGAAACTCCGAAACTCCGAAACTCCGAAACTCCAAAACTCCAAAACTCCAAAACTCCAAAACTCCGAAACTCCGAAACTCCGAAACTCCAAAACTCCGAAACTCCAAAACTCCAAAACTCCAAAACTCCGAAACTCCAAAACTCCAAAACTCCAATACTCCGAAACTCCAAAACTCCGAAACTCCGAAACTCCAAAACTCCAAAACTCCGAAACTCCAAAACTCCGAAACTCCGAAACTCCAAAACTCCGAAACTCCAAAACTCCAAAACTCCAAAACTCCGAAACTCCAAAACTCCAAAACTCCAAAACTCCAAAACTCCGAAACTCCAAAATCCAAAACTCCAAAACTCCAAAACTCCAAAACTCCGAAACTCCGAAACTCGGAAACTCCAAAACTCCAAAACTCCGAAACTCCATAACTCCAAAACTCCGAAACTCCAAAACTCCAAAACTCCAAAACTCCAAAACTCCGAAACTCCAAAACTCCGAAACTCCAAAACTCCAAAACTCCGAAACTCCAAAACTCCAAAACTCCAAAACTCCGAAACTCCGAAACTCCAAAACTCCAAAACTCCGAAACTCCAAAACTCCGAAACTCCAAAACTCCAAAACTCCAAAACTCCAAAACTCCAAAACTCCAAAACTCCGAAACTCCAAAACTCCGAAACTCCGAAACTCCAAAACTCCGAAACTCCAAAACTCCAAAACTCCAAAACTCCGAAACTCCAAAACTCCAAAACTCCGAAACTCCAAAATCCAAAACTCCAAAACTCCAAAACTCCGAAACTCCAAAACTCCGAAACTCCAAAACTCCAAAACTCCGAAACTCCGAAACTCCAAAACTCCAAAACTCCGAAACTCCAAAACAGCAAAACTCGAAAACTGCAAAACTCCGAAACTCCAAAACTCCAAAACTCCGAAACTCCGAAACTCCGAAACTCCGAAACTCCGAAACTCCGAAACTCCAAAACTCCAAAACTCCAAAACTCCGAAACTCCGAAACTCCGAAACTCCAAAACTCCGAAACTCCAAAACTCCAAAACTCCGAAACTCCAAAACTCCGAAACTCCAAAACTCCAAAACTCCGAAACTCCGAAACTCCAAAACTCCAAAACTCCGAAACTCCAAAACTCCAAAACAGCAAAACTCGAAAACTGCAAAACTCCGAAACTCCAAAACTCCAAAACTCCGAAACTCCGAAACTCCGAAACTCCGAAACTCCGAAACTCCGAAACTCCAAAACTCCAAAACTCCAAAACTCCAAAACTCCGAAACTCCGAAACTCCGAAACTCCAAAACTCCGAAACTCCAAAACTCCAAAACTCCAAAACTCCGAAACTCCAAAACTCCAAAACTCCAATACTCCGAAACTCCAAAACTCCGAAACTCCGAAACTCCAAAACTCCAAAACTCCGAAACTCCAAAACTCCGAAACTCCGAAACTCCAAAACTCCGAAACTCCAAAACTCCAAAACTCCAAAACTCCGAAACTCCAAAACTCCAAAACTCCAAAACTCCAAAACTCCGAAACTCCAAAATCCAAAACTCCAAAACTCCAATACTCCAAAACTCCGAAACTCCGAAACTCGGAAACTCCAAAACTCCAAAACTCCGAAACTCCATAGCTCCAAAACTCCGAAACTCCAAAACTCCAAAACTCCAAAACTCCAAAACTCCGAAACTCCAAAACTCCGAAACTCCAAAACTCCAAAACTCCGAAACTCCAAAACTCCAAAACTCCAAAACTCCGAAACTCCGAAACTCCAAAACTCCAAAACTCCGAAACTCCAAAACTCCAAAACTCCAAAACTCCGAAACTCCAAAACTCCAAAACTCCAAAACTCCAAAACTCCAAAACTGCAAAACTCCAAAATTCCAAAACTCCAAAACTCCGAAACTCCGAAACTCCAAAACTCCAAAACTCCGAAACTCCAAAACTCCGAAACTCCGAAACTCCAAAACTCCGAAACTCCAAAACTCCAAAACTCCAAAACTCCGAAACTCCAAAACTCCAAAACTCCAAAACTCCAAAACTCCGAAACTCCAAAATCCAAAACTCCGAAACTCCGAAACTCCAAAACTCCAAAACTCCAAAACTCCAAAACTCCAAAACTCCGAAACTCCGAAACTCCAAAACTCCAAAACTCCAAAACTCCGAAACTCCGAAACTCCGAAACTCCGAAACTCCAAAACTCCAAAACTCCAAAACTCCGAAACTCCGAAACTCCAAAACTCCAAAACTCCGAAACTCCGAAACTCCGAAACTCCGAAACTCCAAAACTCCAAAACTCCAAAACTCCGAAACTCCAAAACTCCAAAACTCCAAAACTCCAAAACTCCGAAACTCCGAAACTCCAAAACTCCAAAACTCCAAAACTCCGAAACTCCAAAACTCCGAAACTCCAAAACTCCAAAACTCCAAAACTCCAAAACTCCAAAACTCCAAAACTCCGAAACTCCAAAACTCCGAAACTCCGAAACTCCAAAACTCCGAAACTCCAAAACTCCAAAACTCCAAAACTCCGAAACTCCAAAACTCCAAAACTCCGAAACTCCAAAATCCAAAACTCCAAAACTCCAAAACTCCAAAACTCCGAAACTCGGAAACTCCAAAACTCCAAAACTCCGAAACTCCATAACTCCAAAACTCGGAAACTCCAAAACTCCAAAACTCCAAAACTCCAAAACTCCAAAACTCCGAAACTCCAAAACTCCGAAACTCCAAAACTCCAAAACTCCAAAACTCCGAAACTCCGAAACTCCAAAACTCCAAAACTCCGAAACTCCAAAACTCCAAAACTCCAAAACTGCAAAACTCCAAAACTGCAAAACTCCGAAACTCCAAAACTCCAAAACTCCAAAACTCCGAAACTCCGAAACTCCAAAACTCCGAAACTCCGAAACTCCAAAACTCCAAAACTCCAAAACTCCGAAACTCCAAAACTCCGAAACTCCGAAACTCCAAAACTCCAAAACTCCGAAACTCCGAAACTCCAAAACTCCGAAACTCCAAAACTCCAAAACTCCAATACTCCGAAACTCCAAAACTCCGAAACTCCGAAACTCCAAAACTCCAAAACTCCGAAACTCCAAAACTCCGAAACTCCGAAACTCCAAAACTCCGAAACTCCAAAACTCCAAAACTCCAAAACTCCGAAACTCCAAAACTCCAAAACTCCAAAACTCCAAAACTCCGAAACTCCAAAATCCAAAACTCCGAAACTCCGAAACTCCAAAACTCCAAAACTCCAAAACTCCAAAACTCCAAAACTCCGAAACTCCGAAACTCCAAAACTCCAAAACTCCAAAACTCCGAAACTCCGAAACTCCGAAACTCCAAAACTCCAAAACTCCAAAACTCCGAAACTCCGAAACTCCAAAACTCCAAAACTCCGAAACTCCGAAACTCCGAAACTCCGAAACTCCAAAACTCCAAAACTCCAAAACTCCGAAACTCCAAAACTCCGAAACTCCAAAACTCCGAAACTCCAAAACTCCAAAACTCCGAAACTCCGAAACTCCAAAACTCCAAAACTCCGAAACTCCAAAACTCCAAAACTCCAAAACTGCAAAACTCCAAAACTGCAAAACTCCGAAACTCCAAAACTCCAAAACTCCGAAACTCCGAAACTCCGAAACTCCGAAACTCCAAAACTCCAAAACTCCAAAACTCCGAAACTCCGAAACTCCGAAACTCCAAAACTCCGAAACTCCAAAACTCCAAAACTCCAAAACTCCGAAACTCCAAAACTCCAAAACTCCAATACACCGAAACTCCAAAACTCCGAAACTCCGAAACTCCAAAACTCCAAAACTCCGAAACTCCAAAACTCCGAAACTCCGAAACTCCAAAACTCCGAACCTCCAAAACTCCAAAACTCCAAAACTCCGAAACTCCAAAACTCCAAAACTCCAAAACTCCAAAACTCCGAAACTCCAAAATCCAAAACTCCAAAACTCCAAAACTCCAAAACTCCGAAACTCGGAAACTCCAAAACTCCAAAACTCCGAAACTCCATAACTCCAAAACTCCGAAACTCCAAAACTCCAAAACTCCAAAACTCCAAAACTCCGAAACTCCGAAACTCCGAAACTCCAAAACTCCGAAACTCCGAAACTCCGAAACTCCAAAACACCAAAACTCCAAAACTCCGAAACTCCGAAACTCCAAAACTCCAAAACTCCGAAACTCCGAAACTCCAAAACTCCAAAACTCCAAAACTCCGAAACTCCAAAACTCCAAAACTCCGAAACTCCAAAACTCCAAAACTCCAAAACTGCAAAACTCCAAAACTCCAAAACTCCGAAACTCCGAAACTCCGAAACTCCAAAACTCCGAAACTCCGAAACTCCAAAACTCCGAAACTCCGAAACTCCAAAACTCCAAAACTCCGAAACTCCGAAACTCCAAAACTCCAAAACTCCGAAACTGCAAAACTCCAAAACTGCAAAACTCCGAAACTCCAAAACTCCAAAACTCCAAAACTCCGAAACTCCGAAACTCCAAAACTCCGAAACTCCGAAACTCCGAAACTCCAAAACTCCAAAACTCCAAAACACCGAAACTCCTAAAACTCCGATACTCCGAAACTCCAAAACTCCAAATCTCCAAAACTCCGAAACTCCGAAACTCCGAAACTCCAAAACACCAAAACTCCAAAACTCCGAAACTCCGAAACTCCAAAACTCCAAAACTCCGAAACTCCGAAACTCCGAAACTCCGAAACTCCAAAACTCCAAAACTCCAAAACTCCAAAACTCCAAAACTCCAAAACTCCAAAACTCCGAAACTCCGAAACTCCAAAACTCCAAAACTCCAAAACTCCGAAACTCCAAAACTCCGAAACTCCAAAACTCCAAAACTCCAAAACTCCAAAACTCCAAAACTCCGAAACTCCAAAACTCCAAAACTCCAAAACTCCAAAACTGCAAAGCTCCAAAACTCCAAAACTCCGAAACTCCTAAACTCCAAAACTCCAAAACTCCAAAACTCCGAAACTCCAAAACTCCAAAACTCCAAAACTGCAAAACTCCAAAACTCCGAAACTCCAAAACTCCAAAACACCAAAACTCCAAAACTCCGAAACTCCGAAACTCCAAAACTCCAAAACTCTAGAACTCCGAAACTCCAAAACTCCAAAACTGCAAAACTCCGAAACTCCAAAACTCCAAAACTCCAAAACTCCGAAACTCCGAAACTCCGAAACTCCGAAACTCCAAAACACCAAAACTCCAAAACTCCGAAACTCCGAAACTCCAAAACTCCAAAACTCCGAAACTCCGAAACTCCAAAACTCCAAAACTCCAAAACTCCGAAACTCCAAAACTCCAAAACTCCGAAACTCCAAAACTCCAAAACTCCAAAACTGCAAAACTCCAAAACTCCAAAACTCCGAAACTCCGAAACTCCGAAACTCCAAAACTCCGAAACTCCGAAACTCCAAAACTCCAAAACTCCGAAACTCCGAAACTCCAAAACTCCAAAACTCCGAAACTGCAAAACTCCAAAACTGCAAAACTCCGAAACTCCAAAACTCCAAAACTCCAAAACTCCGAAACTCCGAAACTCCGAAACTCCAAAACTCCAAAACTCCGAAACTCCGAAACTCCAAAACTCCAAAACTCCAAAACTCCGAAACTCCTAAAACTCCGATACTCCGAAACTCCAAAACTCCAAAACTCCAAAACTCCGAAACTCCGAAACTCCGAAACTCCGAAACTCCAAAACTCCGAAACTCCAAAATCCAAAACTCCGAAACTCCGAAACTCCAAAACTCCAAAACTCCAAAACTCCAAAACTCCAAAACTCCGAAACTCCGAAACTCCAAAACTCCAAAACTCCAAAACTCCGAAACTCCGAAACTCCGAAACTCCAAAACTCCAAAACTCCAAAACTCCGAAACTCCGAAACTCCAAAACTCCAAAACTCCGAAACTCCGAAACTCCGAAACTCCGAAACTCCAAAACTCCAAAACTCCAAAACTCCGAAACTCCAAAACTCCGAAACTCCAAAACTCCGAAACTCCAAAACTCCGAAACTCCGAAACTCCAAAACTCCAAAACTCCGAAACTCCAAAACTCCAAAACTCCAAAACTGCAAAACTCCAAAACTGCAAAACTCCGAAACTCCAAAACTCCAAAACTCCGAAACTCCGAAACTCCGAAACTCCGAAACTCCAAAACTCCAAAACTCCAAAACTCCGAAACTCCGAAACTCCGAAACTCCAAAACTCCGAAACTCCAAAACTCCAAAACTCCAAAACTCCGAAACTCCAAAACTCCAAAACTCCAATACTCCGAAACTCCAAAACTCCGAAACTCCGAAACTCCAAAACTCCAAAACTCCGAAACTCCAAAACTCCGAAACTCCGAAACTCCAAAACTCCGAACCTCCAAAACTCCAAAACTCCAAAACTCCGAAACTCCAAAACTCCAAAACTCCAAAACTCCAAAACTCCGAAACTCCAAAATCCAAAACTCCAAAACTCCAAAACTCCAAAACTCCGAAACTCGGAAACTCCAAAACTCCAAAACTCCGAAACTCCATAACTCCAAAACTCCGAAACTCCAAAACTCCAAAACTCCAAAACTCCAAAACTCCGAAACTCCGAAACTCCGAAACTCCAAAACTCCGAAACTCCGAAACTCCAAAACTCCAAAACACCAAAACTCCAAAACTCCGAAACTCCGAAACTCCAAAACTCCAAAACTCCGAAACTCCGAAACTCCAAAACTCCAAAACTCCAAAACTCCGAAACTCCAAAACTCCAAAACTCCGAAACTCCAAAACTCCAAAACTCCAAAACTGCAAAACTCCAAAACTCCAAAACTCCGAAACTCCGAAACTCCGAAACTCCAAAACTCCGAAACTCCGAAACTCCAAAACTCCGAAACTCCGAAACTCCAAAACTCCAAAACTCCGAAACTCCGAAACTCCAAAACTCCAAAACTCCGAAACTGCAAAACTCCAAAACTGCAAAACTCCGAAACTCCAAAACTCCAAAACTCCAAAACTCCGAAACTCCGAAACTCCAAAACTCCGAAACTCCGAAACTCCGAAACTCCAAAACTCCAAAACTCCAAAACTCCGAAACTCCTAAAACTCCGATACTCCGAAACTCCAAAACTCCAAATCTCCAAAACTCCGAAACTCCGAAACTCCGAAACTCCAAAACACCAAAACTCCAAAACTCCGAAACTCCGAAACTCCAAAACTCCAAAACTCCGAAACTCCGAAACTCCGAAACTCCGAAACTCCAAAACTCCAAAACTCCAAAACTCCGAAACTCCAAAACTCCAAAACTCCAAAACTCCAAAACTCCAAAACTCCGAAACTCCGAAACTCCAAAACTCCAAAACTCCAAAACTCCGAAACTCCAAAACTCCGAAACTCCAAAACTCCAAAACTCCAAAACTCCAAAACTCCAAAACTCCGAAACTCCAAAACTCCAAAACTCCAAAACTCCAAAACTGCAAAACTCCAAAACTCCAAAACTCCGAAACTCCTAAACTCCAAAACTCCAAAACTCCAAAACTCCGAAACTCCAAAACTCCAAAACTCCAAAACTGCAACACTCCAAAACTCCGAAACTCCAAAACTCCAAAACACCAAAACTCCAAAACTCCGAAACTCCGAAACTCCAAAACTCCAAAACTCTAGAACTCCGAAACTCCAAAACTCCAAAACTGCAAAACTCCGAAACTCCAAAACTCCAAAACTCCAAAACTCCGAAACTCCGAAACTCCGAAACTCCGAAACTCCAAAACACCAAAACTCCAAAACTCCGAAACTCCGAAACTCCAAAACTCCAAAACTCCGAAACTCCGAAACTCCAAAACTCCAAAACTCCAAAACTCCGAAACTCCAAAACTCCAAAACTCCGAAACTCCAAAACTCCAAAACTCCAAAACTGCAAAACTCCAAAACTCCAAAACTCCGAAACTCCGAAACTCCGAAACTCCAAAACTCCGAAACTCCGAAACTCCAAAACTCCAAAACTCCGAAACTCCGAAACTCCAAAACTCCAAAACTCCGAAACTGCAAAACTCCAAAACTGCAAAACTCCGAAACTCCAAAACTCCAAAACTCCAAAACTCCGAAACTCCGAAACTCCGAAACTCCAAAACTCCAAAACTCCGAAACTCCGAAACTCCAAAACTCCAAAACTCCAAAACTCCGAAACTCCTAAAACTCCGATACTCCGAAACTCCAAAACTCCAAAACTCCAAAACTCCGAAACTCCGAAACTCCGAAACTCCGAAACTCCAAAACACCAAAACTCCAAAACTCCGAAACTCCGAAACTCCAAAACTCCAAAACTCCGAAACTCCGAAACTCCGAAACTCCGAAACTCCCAAACTCCAAAACTCCAAAACTCCGAAACTCCTAAAACTCCGATACTCCGAAACTGCGAAACTCCGAAACTCCGAAAATCCGAAACTCCAAAACACCAAAACTCCAAAACTCCGAAACTCCGAAACTCCAAAACTCCAAAACTCCGAAACTCCGAAACTCCGAAACTCCAAAACTCCAAAACTCCAAAACTCCGAAACTCCAAAACTCCAAAACTCCAAAACTCCGAAACTCCGAAACTCCAAAACTCCAAAACTCCAAAACTCCGAAACTCCAAAACTCCGAAACTCCAAAACTCCAAAACTCCAAAACTCCAAAACTCCAAAACTCCAAAACTCCAAAACTCCAAAACTCCAAAACTCCAAAACTCCAAAACTCCAAAACTCCAAAACTCCGAAACTCCAAAACTCCAAAACTCCGAAACTCCGAAACTCCAAAACTCCGAAACTCCGAAACTCCGAAACTCCAAAACTCCGAAACTCCAAAACTCCGAAACTCCGAAACTCCAAAACTCCAAAACTCCGAAACTCCAAAACTCCGAAACTCCAAAACTCCAAAACTCCAAAACTCCAAAACTCCGAAACTCCAAAACTCCGAAACTCCAAAACTCCAAAACTCCGAAACTCCGAAACTCCAAAACTCCAAAACTCCGAAACTCCAAAACTCCAAAACTCCAAAACTGCAAAACTCCAAAACTGCAAAACTCCGAAACTCCAAAACTCCGAAACTCCGAAACTCCGAAACTCCGAAACTCCAAAACTCCAAAACTCCAAAACTCCGAAACTCGGAAACTCCAAAACTCCAAAATCCAAAACTCCAAAACTCCAAAACTCCGAAACTCGGAAACTCCAAAACTCCAAAACTCCGAAACTCCATAACTCCGAAACTCCGAAACTCCGAAACTCCGAAACTCCAAAACTCCAAAACTCCAAAACTCCGAAACTCCAAAACTCCAAAACTCCAAAACTCCAAAACTCCAAAACTCCGAAACTCCGAAACTCCAAAACTCCAAAACTCCAAAACTCCGAAACTCCAAAACTCCGAAACTCCAAAACTCCAAAACTCCAAAACTCCAAAACTCCAAAACTCCGAAACTCCAAAACTCCAAAACTCCAAAACTCCAAAACTGCCAAACTGCAAAACTCCAAAACTCCGAAACTCCAAAACTCCAAAACTCCGAAACTCCGAAACTCCGAAACTCCAAAACTCCAAAACTCCGAAACTCCGAAACTCCGAAACTCCGAAACTCCAAAACTCCAAAACTCCAAAACTCCGAAACTCCAAAACTCCGAAACTCCAAAACTCCAAAACTCCAAAACTCCAAAACTCCGAAACTCCAAAACTCCGAAACTCCAAAACTCCAAAACTCCGAAACTCCGAAACTCCAAAACTCCAAAACTCCGAAACTCCAAAACTCCAAAACAGCAAAACTCGAAAACTGCAAAACTCCGAAACTCCAAAACTCCAAAACTCCGAAACTCCGAAACTCCGAAACTCCGAAACTCCATAACTCCGAAACTCCAAAACTCCAAAACTCCAAAACTCCAAAACTCCGAAACTCCGAAACTCCAAAACTCCAAAACTCCAAAACTCCAAAACTCCGAAACTCCGAAACTCCAAAACTCCAAAACTCTAGAACTCCGAAACTCCAAAACTCCAAAACTCCAAAACTCCAAAACTGCAAAACTCCAAAACTCCGAAACTCCAAAACTCCAAAACTCCAAAACTCCAAAACTCCGAAACTCCAAAACTCCAGAACTCCAAAACTCCAAAACTGCAAAACTCCAAAACTCCAAAACTCCAAAACTCCAAAACTCCGAAACTCCAAAACTCCGAAACTCCAAAACTCCAAAACTCCGAAACTCCAAAACTCCAAAACTCCAAAACTCCGAAACTCCGAAACTCCAAAACTCCAAAACTCCGAAACTCCAAAACTCCAAAACTCCAAAACTCCGAAACTCCAAAACTCCAAAACTCCAAAACTCCAAAACTCCAAAACTGCAAAACTCCAAAATTCCAAAACTCTAAAACTCCAAAACTCCAAAACTCCGAAACTCCAAAACTCCAAAACTCCAATACTCCGAAACTCCAAAACTCCGAAACTCCGAAACTCCAAAACTCCAAAACTCCGAAACTCCAAAACTCCGAAACTCCGAAACTCCAAAACTCCGAAACTCCAAAACTCCGAAACTCCGAAACTCCAAAACTCCAAAACTCCAAAACTCCGAAACTCCTAAAACTCCGATACTCCGAAACTCCAAAACTCCAAAACTCCAAAACTCCGAAACTCCGAAACTCCGAAACTCCAAAACTCCAAAACTCCGAAACTCCGAAACTCCGAAACTCCGAAACTCCAAAACTCCAAAACTCCAAAACTCCGAAACTCCTAAAACTCCGATACTCCGAAACTCCGAAACTCCGAAACTCCGAAACTCCGAAACTCCAAAACACCAAAACTCCAAAACTCCGAAACTCCGAAACTCCAAAACTCCAAAACTCCGAAACTCCGAAACTCCGAAACTCCAAAACTCCAAAACTCCAAAACTCCGGAACTCCAAAACTCCAAAACTCCAAAACTCCGAAACTCCGAAACTCCAAAACTCCAAAACTCCAAAACTCCGAAACTCCAAAACTCCGAAACTCCAAAACTCCAAAACTCCAAAACTCCAAAACTCCAAAACTCCGAAACTCCTAAACTCCAAAACTCCAAAACTCCAAAACTCCGAAACTCCAAAACTCCAAAACTCCAAAACTGCAAAACTCCAAAACTCCGAAACTCCAAAACTCCAAAACACCAAAACTCCAAAACTCCGAAACTCCGAAACTCCAAAACTCCAAAACTCTAGAACTCCGAAACTCCAAAACTCCAAAACTGCAAAACTCCGAAACTCCAAAACTCCAAAACTCCAAAACTCCGAAACTCCGAAACTCCGAAACTCCGAAACTCCAAAACACCAAAACTCCAAAACTCCGAAACTCCGAAACTCCAAAACTCCAAAACTCCGAAACTCCGAAACTCCAAAACTCCAAAACTCCAAAACTCCGAAACTCCAAAACTCCAAAACTCCGAAACTCCAAAACTCCAAAACTCCAAAACTGCA
Organism: Amblyomma mixtum; assembly: GCF_055824585.1. Lineage (NCBI taxonomy): Eukaryota > Metazoa > Arthropoda > Arachnida > Ixodida > Ixodidae > Amblyomma > Amblyomma mixtum. The sequence continues at coordinate 2,889,499 of NW_028317651.1, read as the reverse complement.
AAACTCCAAAACTCCAAAACTCCGAAACTCCGAAACTCCGAAACTCCAAAACTCCGAAACTCCGAAACTCCAAAACTCCAAAACTCCGAAACTCCGAAACTCCAAAACTCCAAAACTCCGAAACTGCAAAACTCCAAAACTGCAAAACTCCGAAACTCCAAAACTCCAAAACTCCAAAACTCCGAAACTCCGAAACTCCGAAACTCCAAAACTCCAAAACTCCGAAACTCCGAAACTCCAAAACTCCAAAACTCCAAAACTCCGAAACTCCTAAAACTCCGATACTCCGAAACTCCAAAACTCCAAAACTCCAAAACTCCGAAACTCCGAAACTCCGAAACTCCAAAACACCAAAACTCCAAAACTCCGAAACTCCGAAACTCCAAAACTCCAAAACTCCGAAACTCCGAAACTCCGAAACTCCGAAACTCCAAAACTCCAAAACTCCAAAACTCCGAAACTCCTAAAACTCCGATACTCCGAAACTGCGAAACTCCGAAACTCCGAAAATCCGAAACTCCAAAACACCAAAACTCCAAAACTCCGAAACTCCGAAACTCCGAAACTCCGAAACTCCGAAACTCCAAAACTCCAAAACTCCAAAACTCCGAAACTCCAAAACTCCGAAACTCCAAAACTCCAAAACTCCAAAACTCCAAAACTCCGAAACTCCAAAACTCCGAAACTCCAAAACTCCAAAACTCCAAAACTCCGAAACTCCAAAACTCCAAAACTCCGAAACTCCAAAACTCCAAAACAGCAAAACTCGAAAACTGCAAAACTCCGAAACTCCAAAACTCCAAAACTCCGAAACTCCGAAACTCCGAAACTCCGAAACTCCATAACTCCGAAACTCCAAAACTCCAAAACTCCAAAACTCCAAAACTCCGAAACTCCGAAACTCCAAAACTCCAAAACTCCAAAACTCCAAAACTCCGAAACTCCGAAACTCCAAAACTCCAAAACTCTAGAACTCCGAAACTCCAAAACTCCAAAACTCCAAAACTCCAAAACTGCAAAACTCCAAAACTCCGAAACTCCAAAACTCCAAAACTCCAAAACTCCAAAACTCCGAAACTCCAAAACTCCAGAACTCCAAAACTCCAAAACTGCAAAACTCCAAAACTCCAAAACTCCAAAACTCCAAAACTCCGAAACTCCAAAACTCCGAAACTCCAAAACTCCAAAACTCCGAAACTCCAAAACTCCAAAACTCCAAAACTCCGAAACTCCGAAACTCCAAAACTCCAAAACTCCGAAACTCCAAAACTCCAAAACTCCAAAACTCCGAAACTCCAAAACTCCAAAACTCCAAAACTCCAAAACTCCAAAACTCCGAAACTCCGAAACTCCAAAACTCCAAAACTCCAAAACTCCGAAACTCCAAAACTCCAAAACTCCGAAACTCCGAAACTCCAAAACTCCAAAACTCCGAAACTCCAAAACTCCAAAACTCCAAAACTGCAAAACTCCAAAACTGCAAAACTCCGAAACTCCAAAACTCCAAAACTCCGAAACTCCGAAACTCCGAAACTCCGAAACTCCAAAACTCCAAAACTCCAAAACTCCGAAACTCCGAAACTCCGAAACTCCAAAACTCCGAAACTCCAAAACTCCAAAACTCCAAAACTCCGAAACTCCAAAACTCCAAAACTCCAATACTCCGAAACTCCAAAACTCCGAAACTCCGAAACTCCAAAACTCCAAAACTCCGAAACTCCAAAACTCCGAAACTCCGAAACTCCAAAACTCCGAACCTCCAAAACTCCAAAACTCCAAAACTCCGAAACTCCAAAACTCCAAAACTCCAAAACTCCAAAACTCCAAAACTCCGAAACTCCGAAACTCCGAAACTCCGAAACTCCAAAACTCCGAAACTCCGAAACTCCAAAACTCCAAAACTCCGAAACTCCGAAACTCCAAAACTCCAAAACTCCGAAACTGCAAAACTCCAAAACTGCAAAACTCCGAAACTCCAAAACTCCAAAACTCCAAAACTCCGAAACTCCGAAACTCCAAAACTCCGAAACTCCGAAACTCCGAAACTCCAAAACTCCAAAACTCCAAAACTCCAAAACTCCGAAACTCCTAAAACTCCGATACTCCGAAACTCCAAAACTCCAAATCTCCAAAACTCCGAAACTCCGAAACTCCGAAACTCCAAAACACCAAAACTCCAAAACTCCGAAACTCCGAAACTCCAAAACTCCAAAACTCCGAAACTCCGAAACTCCGAAACTCCAAAACTCCAAAACTCCAAAACTCCGAAACTCCAAAACTCCAAAACTCCAAAACTCCAAAACTCCGAAACTCCGAAACTCCAAAACTCCAAAACTCCAAAACTCCGAAACTCCAAAACTCCGAAACTCCAAAACTCCAAAACTCCAAAACTCCAAAACTCCAAAACTCCGAAACTCCAAAACTCCAAAACTCCAAAACTCCAAAACTGCAAAACTCCAAAACTCCAAAACTCCGAAACTCCTAAACTCCAAAACTCCAAAACTCCAAAACTCCGAAACTCCAAAACTCCAAAACTCCAAAACTGCAAAACTCCAAAACTCCGAAACTCCAAAACTCCAAAACACCAAAACTCCAAAACTCCGAAACTCCGAAACTCCAAAACTCCAAAACTCTAGAACTCCGAAACTCCAAAACTCCAAAACTGCAAAACTCCGAAACTCCAAAACTCCAAAACTCCAAAACTCCGAAACTCCGAAACTCCGAAACTCCGAAACTCCAAAACACCAAAACTCCAAAACTCCGAAACTCCGAAACTCCAAAACTCCAAAACTCCGAAACTCCGAAACTCCAAAACTCCAAAACTCCAAAACTCCGAAACTCCAAAACTCCAAAACTCCGAAACTCCAAAACTCCAAAACTCCAAAACTGCAAATCTCCGAAACTCCGAAACTCCAAAACTCCAAAACTCCGAAACTCCAAAACTCCAAAACTCCGAAACTCCTAAAACTCCGATACTCCGAAACTCCGAAACTCCGAAACTCCGAAACTCCGAAACTCCAAAACACCAAAACTCCAAAACTCCGAAACTCCGAAACTCCAAAACTCCAAAACTCCGAAACTCCGAAACTCCGAAACTCCAAAACTCCAAAACTCCAAAACTCCGGAACTCCAAAACTCCAAAACTCCAAAACTCCGAAACTCCGAAACTCCAAAACTCCAAAACTCCAAAACTCCGAAACTCCAAAACTCCGAAACTCCAAAACTCCAAAACTCCAAAACTCCAAAACTCCAAAACTCCAAAACTCCGAAACTCCAAAACTCCAAAACTCCAAAACTCCAAAACTCCAAAACTCCAAAACTCCGAAACTCCAAAACTCCAAAACTCCGAAACTCCGAAACTCCAAAACTCCGAAACTCCGAAACTCCGAAACTCCAAAACTCCGAAACTCCAAAACTCCGAAACTCCGAAACTCCGAAACTCCAAAACTCCAAAACTCCGAAACTCCAAAACTCCGAAACTCCAAAACTCCAAAACTCCAAAACTCCAAAACTCCGAAACTCCAAAACTCCGAAACTCCAAAACTCCAAAACTCCGAAACTCCGAAACTCCAAAACTCCAAAACTCCGAAACTCCAAAACTCCAAAACTCCAAAACTGCAAAACTCCAAAACTGCAAAACTCCGAAACTCCAAAACTCCGAAACTCCGAAACTCCGAAACTCCGAAACTCCAAAACTCCAAAACTCCAAAACTCCGAAACTCGGAAACTCCAAAACTCCAAAATCCAAAACTCCAAAACTCCAAAACTCCGAAACTCGGAAACTCCAAAACTCCAAAACTCCGAAACTCCATAACTCCGAAACTCCGAAACTCCGAAACTCCGAAACTCCAAAACTCCAAAACTCCAAAACTCCGAAACTCCAAAACTCCAAAACTCCAAAACTCCAAAACTCCAAAACTCCGAAACTCCGAAACTCCAAAACTCCAAAACTCCAAAACTCCGAAACTCCAAAACTCCGAAACTCCAAAACTCCAAAACTCCAAAACTCCAAAACTCCAAAACTCCGAAACTCCAAAACTCCAAAACTGCCAAACTGCAAAACTCCAAAACTCCGAAACTCCAAAACTCCAAAACTCCGAAACTCCGAAACTCCGAAACTCCAAAACTCCAAAACTCCGAAACTCCGAAACTCCGAAACTCCGAAACTCCAAAACTCCAAAACTCCAAAACTCCGAAACTCCAAAACTCCGAAACTCCAAAACTCCAAAACTCCAAAACTCCAAAACTCCGAAACTCCAAAACTCCGAAACTCCAAAACTCCAAAACTCCGAAACTCCGAAACTCCAAAACTCCAAAACTCCGAAACTCCAAAACTCCAAAACAGCAAAACTCGAAAACTGCAAAACTCCGAAACTCCAAAACTCCAAAACTCCGAAACTCCGAAACTCCGAAACTCCGAAACTCCATAACTCCAAAACTCCAAAACTCCAAAACTCCAAAACTCCGAAACTCCGAAACTCCAAAACTCCAAAACTCCAAAACTCCAAAACTCCGAAACTCCGAAACTCCGAAACTCCAAAACTCCAAAACTCCAAAACTCCAAAACTCCGAAACTCCGAAACTCCAAAACTCCAAAACTCTAGAACTCCGAAACTCCAAAACTCCAAAACTCCAAAACTCCAAAACTGCAAAACTCCAAAACTCCGAAACTCCAAAACTCCAAAACTCCAAAACTCCAAAACTCCGAAACTCCAAAACTCCAGAACTCCAAAACTCCAAAACTGCAAAACTCCAAAACTCCAAAACTCCAAAACTCCGAAACTCCAAAACTCCGAAACTCCAAAACTCCAAAACTCCGAAACTCCAAAACTCCAAAACTCCAAAACTCCGAAACTCCGAAACTCCAAAACTCCAAAACTCCGAAACTCCAAAACTCCAAAACTCCAAAACTCCGAAACTCCAAAACTCCAAAACTCCAAAACTCCAAAACTGCAAAACTCCAAAATTCCAAAACTCTAAAACTCCAAAACTCCAAAACTCCGAAACTCCAAAACTCCAAAACTCCAATACTCCGAAACTCCAAAACTCCGAAACTCCGAAACTCCAAAACTCCAAAACTCCGAAACTCCAAAACTCCGAAACTCCGAAACTCCAAAACTCCGAAACTCCAAAACTCCAAAACTCCAAAACTCCGAAACTCCAAAACTCCAAAACTCCAAAACTCCAAAACTCCGAAACTCCAAAATCCAAAACTCCGAAACTCCGAAACTCCAAAACTCCAAAACTCCAAAACTCCAAAACTCCAAAACTCCGAAACTCCGAAACTCCAAAACTCCAAAACTCCAAAACTCCGAAACTCCGAAACTCCGAAACTCCAAAACTCCAAAACTCCAAAACTCCGAAACTCCGAAACTCCAAAACTCCAAAACTCCGAAACTCCGAAACTCCGAAACTCCGAAACTCCAAAACTCCAAAACTCCAAAACTCCGAAACTCCAAAACTCCGAAACTCCAAAACTCCGAAACTCCAAAACTCCAAAACTCCGAAACTCCGAAACTCCAAAACTCCAAAACTCCGAAACTCCAAAACTCCAAAACTCCAAAACTGCAAAACTCCAAAACTGCAAAACTCCGAAACTCCAAAACTCCAAAACTCCGAAACTCCGAAACTCCGAAACTCCGAAACTCCAAAACTCCAAAACTCCAAAACTCCGAAACTCCGAAACTCCGAAACTCCAAAACTCCGAAACTCCAAAACTCCAAAACTCCAAAACTCCGAAACTCCAAAACTCCAAAACTCCAATACTCCGAAACTCCAAAACTCCGAAACTCCGAAACTCCAAAACTCCAAAACTCCGAAACTCCAAAACTCCGAAACTCCGAAACTCCAAAACTCCGAACCTCCAAAACTCCAAAACTCCAAAACTCCGAAACTCCAAAACTCCAAAACTCCAAAACTCCAAAACTCCAAAACTCCGAAACTCCGAAACTCCGAAACTCCGAAACTCCAAAACTCCGAAACTCCGAAACTCCAAAACTCCAAAACTCCGAAACTCCGAAACTCCAAAACTCCAAAACTCCGAAACTGCAAAACTCCAAAACTGCAAAACTCCGAAACTCCAAAACTCCAAAACTCCAAAACTCCGAAACTCCGAAACTCCAAAACTCCGAAACTCCGAAACTCCGAAACTCCAAAACTCCAAAACTCCAAAACTCCGAAACTCCTAAAACTCCGATACTCCGAAACTCCAAAACTCCAAATCTCCAAAACTCCGAAACTCCGAAACTCCGAAACTCCAAAACACCAAAACTCCAAAACTCCGAAACTCCGAAACTCCAAAACTCCAAAACTCCGAAACTCCGAAACTCCGAAACTCCAAAACTCCAAAACTCCAAAACTCCGAAACTCCAAAACTCCAAAACTCCAAAACTCCAAAACTCCGAAACTCCGAAACTCCAAAACTCCAAAACTCCAAAACTCCGAAACTCCAAAACTCCGAAACTCCAAAACTCCAAAACTCCAAAACTCCAAAACTCCAAAACTCCGAAACTCCAAAACTCCAAAACTCCAAAACTCCAAAACTGCAAAACTCCAAAACTCCAAAACTCCGAAACTCCTAAACTCCAAAACTCCAAAACTCCAAAACTCCGAAACTCCAAAACTCCAAAACTCCAAAACTGCAAAACTCCAAAACTCCGAAACTCCAAAACTCCAAAACACCAAAACTCCAAAACTCCGAAACTCCGAAACTCCAAAACTCCAAAACTCTAGAACTCCGAAACTCCAAAACTCCAAAACTGCAAAACTCCGAAACTCCAAAACTCCAAAACTCCAAAACTCCGAAACTCCGAAACTCCGAAACTCCGAAACTCCAAAACACCAAAACTCCAAAACTCCGAAACTCCGAAACTCCAAAACTCCAAAACTCCGAAACTCCGAAACTCCAAAACTCCAAAACTCCAAAACTCCGAAACTCCAAAACTCCAAAACTCCGAAACTCCAAAACTCCAAAACTCCAAAACTGCAAATCTCCGAAACTCCGAAACTCCAAAACTCCAAAACTCCGAAACTCCAAAACTCCAAAACTCCAAAACTGCAAAACTCCAAAACTGCAAAACTCCGAAACTCCAAAACTCCAAAACTCCGAAACTCCGAAACTCCGAAACTCCGAAACTCCAAAACTCCAAAACTCCAAAACTCCGAAACTCCGAAACTCCGAAACTCCAAAACTCCGAAACTCCAAAACTCCAAAACTCCAAAACTCCGAAACTCCAAAACTCCAAAACTCCAATACTCCGAAACTCCAAAACTCCGAAACTCCGAAACTCCAAAACTCCAAAACTCCGAAACTCCAAAACTCCGAAACTCCGAAACTCCAAAACTCCGAACCTCCAAAACTCCAAAACTCCAAAACTCCGAAACTCCAAAACTCCAAAACTCCAAAACTGCAAAACTCCAAAACTCCAAAACTCCAAAACTCCAAAACTCCGAAACTCCAAAATCCAAAACTCCGAAACTCCGAAACTCCAAAACTCCAAAACTCCAAAACTCCAAAACTCCAAAACTCCGAAACTCCGAAACTCCAAAACTCCAAAACTCCAAAACTCCGAAACTCCGAAACTCCGAAACTCCAAAACTCCAAAACTCCAAAACTCCGAAACTCCGAAACTCCAAAACTCCAAAACTCCGAAACTCCGAAACTCCGAAACTCCGAAACTCCAAAACTCCAAAACTCCAAAACTCCGAAACTCCAAAACTCTGAAACTCCAAAACTCCGAAACTCCAAAACTCCAAAACTCCGAAACTCCGAAACTCCAAAACTCCAAAACTCCGAAACTCCAAAACTCCAAAACTCCAAAACTGCAAAACTCCAAAACTGCAAAACTCCGAAACTCCAAAACTCCAAAACTCCGAAACTCCGAAACTCCGAAACTCCGAAACTCCAAAACTCCAAAACTCCAAAACTCCGAAACTCCGAAACTCCGAAACTCCAAAACTCCGAAACTCCAAAACTCCAAAACTCCAAAACTCCGAAACTCCAAAACTCCAAAACTCCAATACTCCGAAACTCCAAAACTCCGAAACTCCGAAACTCCAAAACTCCAAAACTCCGAAACTCCAAAACTCCGAAACTCCGAAACTCCAAAACTCCGAACCTCCAAAACTCCAAAACTCCAAAACTCCGAAACTCCAAAACTCCAAAACTCCAAAACTCCAAAACTCCGAAACTCCAAAATCCAAAACTCCAAAACTCCAAAACTCCAAAACTCCGAAACTCGGAAACTCCAAAACTCCAAAACTCCGAAACTCCATAACTCCAAAACTCCGAAACTCCAAAACTCCAAAACTCCAAAACTCCAAAACTCCGAAACTCCGAAACTCCGAAACTCCAAAACTCCAAAACTCCAAAACTCCAAAACTCCGAAACTCCAAAACTCCAAAACTCCAAAACTCCGAAACTCCGAAACTCCGAAACTCCAAAACTCCGAAACTCCGAAACTCCAAAACTCCAAAACTCCGAAACTCCGAAACTCCAAAACTCCAAAACTCCGAAACTGCAAAACTCCAAAACTGCAAAACTCCGAAACTCCAAAACTCCAAAACTCCAAAACTCCGAAACTCCGAAACTCCGAAACTCCAAAACTCCAAAACTCCGAAACTCCGAAACTCCAAAACTCCAAAACTCCAAAACTCCGAAACTCCTAAAACTCCGATACTCCGAAACTCCAAAACTCCAAAACTCCAAAACTCCGAAACTCCGAAACTCCGAAACTCCAAAACACCAAAACTCCAAAACTCCGAAACTCCGAAACTCCAAAACTCCAAAACTCCGAAACTCCGAAACTCCGAAACTCCGAAACTCCAAAACTCCAAAACTGCAAAACTCCGAAACTCCTAAAACTCCGATACTCCGAAACTGCGAAACTGCGAAACTCCGAAAATCCGAAACTCCAAAACACCAAAACTCCAAAACTCCGAAACTCCGAAACTCCGAAACTCCGAAACTCCGAAACTCCGAAACTCCAAAACTCCAAAACTCCAAAACTCCGAAACTCCAAAACTCCGAAACTCCAAAACTCCAAAACTCCAAAACTCCAAAACTCCGAAACTCCAAAACTCCGAAACTCCAAAACTCCAAAACTCCAAAACTCCGAAACTCCAAAACTCCAAAACTCCGAAACTCCAAAACTCCAAAACAGCAAAACTCGAAAACTGCAAAACTCCGAAACTCCAAAACTCCAAAACTCCGAAACTCCGAAACTCCGAAACTCCGAAACTCCATAACTCCGAAACTCCAAAACTCCAAAACTCCAAAACTCCAAAACTCCGAAACTCCGAAACTCCAAAACTCCAAAACTCCAAAACTCCAAAACTCCGAAACTCCGAAACTCCAAAACTCCAAAACTCTAGAACTCCGAAACTCCAAAACTCCAAAACTCCAAAACTCCAAAACTGCAAAACTCCAAAACTCCGAAACTCCAAAACTCCAAAACTCCAAAACTCCAAAACTCCGAAACTCCAAAACTCCAGAACTCCAAAACTCCAAAACTGCAAAACTCCAAAACTCCAAAACTCCAAAACTCCAAAACTCCGAAACTCCAAAACTCCGAAACTCCAAAACTCCAAAACTCCGAAACTCCAAAACTCCAAAACTCCAAAACTCCGAAACTCCGAAACTCCAAAACTCCAAAACTCCGAAACTCCAAAACTCCAAAACTCCAAAACTCCGAAACTCCAAAACTCCAAAACTCCAAAACTCCAAAACTCCAAAACTGCAAAACTCCAAAATTCCAAAACTCTAAAACTCCAAAACTCCAAAACTCCGAAACTCCAAAACTCCAAAACTCCAATACTCCGAAACTCCAAAACTCCGAAACTCCGAAACTCCAAAACTCCAAAACTCCGAAACTCCAAAACTCCGAAACTCCGAAACTCCAAAACTCCGAAACTCCAAAACTCCGAAACTCCGAAACTCCAAAACTCCAAAACTCCAAAACTCCGAAACTCCTAAAACTCCGATACTCCGAAACTCCAAAACTCCAAAACTCCAAAACTCCGAAACTCCGAAACTCCGAAACTCCAAAACACCAAAACTCCAAAACTCCGAAACTCCGAAACTCCAAAACTCCAAAACTCCGAAACTCCGAAACTCCGAAACTCCGAAACTCCAAAACTCCAAAACTCCAAAACTCCGAAACTCCTAAAACTCCGATACTCCGAAACTCCGAAACTCCGAAACTCCGAAACTCCGAAACTCCAAAACACCAAAACTCCAAAACTCCGAAACTCCGAAACTCCAAAACTCCAAAACTCCGAAACTCCGAAACTCCGAAACTCCAAAACTCCAAAACTCCAAAACTCCGGAACTCCAAAACTCCAAAACTCCAAAACTCCGAAACTCCGAAACTCCAAAACTCCAAAACTCCAAAACTCCGAAACTCCAAAACTCCGAAACTCCAAAACTCCAAAACTCCAAAACTCCAAAACTCCAAAACTCCAAAACTCCGAAACTCCAAAACTCCAAAACTCCAAAACTCCAAAACTCCAAAACTCCAAAACTCCGAAACTCCAAAACTCCAAAACTCCGAAACTCCGAAACTCCAAAACTCCGAAACTCCGAAACTCCGAAACTCCAAAACTCCGAAACTCCAAAACTCCGAAACTCCGAAACTCCGAAACTCCAAAACTCCAAAACTCCGAAACTCCAAAACTCCGAAACTCCAAAACTCCAAAACTCCAAAACTCCAAAACTCCGAAACTCCAAAACTCCGAAACTCCAAAACTCCAAAACTCCGAAACTCCGAAACTCCAAAACTCCAAAACTCCGAAACTCCAAAACTCCAAAACTCCAAAACTGCAAAACTCCAAAACTGCAAAACTCCGAAACTCCAAAACTCCGAAACTCCGAAACTCCGAAACTCCGAAACTCCAAAACTCCAAAACTCCAAAACTCCGAAACTCGGAAACTCCAAAACTCCAAAATCCAAAACTCCAAAACTCCAAAACTCCGAAACTCGGAAACTCCAAAACTCCAAAACTCCGAAACTCCATAACTCCGAAACTCCGAAACTCCGAAACTCCGAAACTCCAAAACTCCAAAACTCCAAAACTCCGAAACTCCAACACTCCAAAACTCCAAAACTCCAAAACTCCAAAACTCCGAAACTCCGAAACTCCAAAACTCCAAAACTCCAAAACTCCGAAACTCCAAAACTCCGAAACTCCAAAACTCCAAAACTCCAAAACTCCAAAACTCCAAAACTCCGAAACTCCAAAACTCCAAAACTGCCAAACTGCAAAACTCCAAAACTCCGAAACTCCAAAACTCCAAAACTCCGAAACTCCGAAACTCCGAAACTCCAAAACTCCAAAACTCCGAAACTCCGAAACTCCGAAACTCCGAAACTCCAAAACTCCAAAACTCCAAAACTCCGAAACTCCAAAACTCCGAAACTCCAAAACTCCAAAACTCCAAAACTCCAAAACTCCGAAACTCCAAAACTCCGAAACTCCAAAACTCCAAAACTCCGAAACTCCGAAACTCCAAAACTCCAAAACTCCGAAACTCCAAAACTCCAAAACAGCAAAACTCGAAAACTGCAAAACTCCGAAACTCCAAAACTCCAAAACTCCGAAACTCCGAAACTCCGAAACTCCATAACTCCAAAACTCCAAAACTCCAAAACTCCAAAACTCCAAAACTCCGAAACTCCGAAACTCCAAAACTCCAAAACTCCAAAACTCCAAAACTCCGAAACTCCGAAACTCCGAAACTCCAAAACTCCAAAACTCCAAAACTCCAAAACTCCGAAACTCCGAAACTCCAAAACTCCAAAACTCTAGAACTCCGAAACTCCAAAACTCCAAAACTCCAAAACTCCAAAACTGCAAAACTCCAAAACTCCGAAACTCCAAAACTCCAAAACTCCAAAACTCCAAAACTCCGAAACTCCAAAACTCCAGAACTCCAAAACTCCAAAACTGCAAAACTCCAAAACTCCAAAACTCCAAAACTCCGAAACTCCAAAACTCCGAAACTCCAAAACTCCAAAACTCCGAAACTCCAAAACTCCAAAACTCCAAAACTCCGAAACTCCGAAACTCCAAAACTCCAAAACTCCGAAACTCCAAAACTCCAAAACTCCAAAACTCCGAAACTCCAAAACTCCAAAACTCCAAAACTCCAAAACTGCAAAACTCCAAAATTCCAAAACTCTAAAACTCCAAAACTCCAAAACTCCGAAACTCCAAAACTCCAAAACTCCAATACTCCGAAACTCCAAAACTCCGAAACTCCGAAACTCCAAAACTCCAAAACTCCGAAACTCCAAAACTCCGAAACTCCGAAACTCCAAAACTCCGAAACTCCAAAACTCCAAAACTCCAAAACTCCGAAACTCCAAAACTCCAAAACTCCAAAACTCCAAAACTCCGAAACTCCAAAATCCAAAACTCCGAAACTCCGAAACTCCAAAACTCCAAAACTCCAAAACTCCAAAACTCCAAAACTCCGAAACTCCGAAACTCCAAAACTCCAAAACTCCAAAACTCCGAAACTCCGAAACTCCGAAACTCCAAAACTCCAAAACTCCAAAACTCCGAAACTCCGAAACTCCAAAACTCCAAAACTCCGAAACTCCGAAACTCCGAAACTCCGAAACTCCAAAACTCCAAAACTCCAAAACTCCGAAACTCCAAAACTCCGAAACTCCAAAACTCCGAAACTCCAAAACTCCAAAACTCCGAAACTCCGAAACTCCAAAACTCCAAAACTCCGAAACTCCAAAACTCCAAAACTCCAAAACTGCAAAACTCCAAAACTGCAAAACTCCGAAACTCCAAAACTCCAAAACTCCGAAACTCCGAAACTCCGAAACTCCGAAACTCCAAAACTCCAAAACTCCAAAACTCCGAAACTCCGAAACTCCGAAACTCCAAAACTCCGAAACTCCAAAACTCCAAAACTCCAAAACTCCGAAACTCCAAAACTCCAAAACTCCAATACTCCGAAACTCCAAAACTCCGAAACTCCGAAACTCCAAAACTCCAAAACTCCGAAACTCCAAAACTCCGAAACTCCGAAACTCCAAAACTCCGAACCTCCAAAACTCCAAAACTCCAAAACTCCGAAACTCCAAAACTCCAAAACTCCAAAACTCCAAAACTCCAAAACTCCGAAACTCCGAAACTCCGAAACTCCGAAACTCCAAAACTCCGAAACTCCGAAACTCCAAAACTCCAAAACTCCGAAACTCCGAAACTCCAAAACTCCAAAACTCCGAAACTGCAAAACTCCAAAACTGCAAAACTCCGAAACTCCAAAACTCCAAAACTCCAAAACTCCGAAACTCCGAAACTCCAAAACTCCGAAACTCCGAAACTCCGAAACTCCAAAACTCCAAAACTCCAAAACTCCGAAACTCCTAAAACTCCGATACTCCGAAACTCCAAAACTCCAAATCTCCAAAACTCCGAAACTCCGAAACTCCGAAACTCCAAAACACCAAAACTCCAAAACTCCGAAACTCCGAAACTCCAAAACTCCAAAACTCCGAAACTCCGAAACTCCGAAACTCCAAAACTCCAAAACTCCAAAACTCCGAAACTCCAAAACTCCAAAACTCCAAAACTCCAAAACTCCGAAACTCCGAAACTCCAAAACTCCAAAACTCCAAAACTCCGAAACTCCAAAACTCCGAAACTCCAAAACTCCAAAACTCCAAAACTCCAAAACTCCAAAACTCCGAAACTCCAAAACTCCAAAACTCCAAAACTCCAAAACTGCAAAACTCCAAAACTCCAAAACTCCGAAACTCCTAAACTCCAAAACTCCAAAACTCCAAAACTCCGAAACTCCAAAACTCCAAAACTCCAAAACTGCAAAACTCCAAAACTCCGAAACTCCAAAACTCCAAAACACCAAAACTCCAAAACTCCGAAACTCCGAAACTCCAAAACTCCAAAACTCTAGAACTCCGAAACTCCAAAACTCCAAAACTGCAAAACTCCGAAACTCCAAAACTCCAAAACTCCAAAACTCCGAAACTCCGAAACTCCGAAACTCCGAAACTCCAAAACACCAAAACTCCAAAACTCCGAAACTCCGAAACTCCAAAACTCCAAAACTCCGAAACTCCGAAACTCCAAAACTCCAAAACTCCAAAACTCCGAAACTCCAAAACTCCAAAACTCCGAAACTCCAAAACTCCAAAACTCCAAAACTGCAAATCTCCGAAACTCCGAAACTCCAAAACTCCAAAACTCCGAAACTCCAAAACTCCAAAACTCCAAAACTGCAAAACTCCAAAACTGCAAAACTCCGAAACTCCAAAACTCCAAAACTCCGAAACTCCGAAACTCCGAAACTCCGAAACTCCAAAACTCCAAAACTCCAAAACTCCGAAACTCCGAAACTCCGAAACTCCAAAACTCCGAAACTCCAAAACTCCAAAACTCCAAAACTCCGAAACTCCAAAACTCCAAAACTCCAATACTCCGAAACTCCAAAACTCCGAAACTCCGAAACTCCAAAACTCCAAAACTCCGAAACTCCAAAACTCCGAAACTCCGAAACTCCAAAACTCCGAACCTCCAAAACTCCAAAACTCCAAAACTCCGAAACTCCAAAACTCCAAAACTCCAAAACTGCAAAACTCCAAAACTCCAAAACTCCAAAACTCCAAAACTCCGAAACTCCAAAATCCAAAACTCCGAAACTCCGAAACTCCAAAACTCCAAAACTCCAAAACTCCAAAACTCCAAAACTCCGAAACTCCGAAACTCCAAAACTCCAAAACTCCAAAACTCCGAAACTCCGAAACTCCGAAACTCCAAAACTCCAAAACTCCAAAACTCCGAAACTCCGAAACTCCAAAACTCCAAAACTCCGAAACTCCGAAACTCCGAAACTCCGAAACTCCAAAACTCCAAAACTCCAAAACTCCGAAACTCCAAAACTCTGAAACTCCAAAACTCCGAAACTCCAAAACTCCAAAACTCCGAAACTCCGAAACTCCAAAACTCCAAAACTCCGAAACTCCAAAACTCCAAAACTCCAAAACTGCAAAACTCCAAAACTGCAAAACTCCGAAACTCCAAAACTCCAAAACTCCGAAACTCCGAAACTCCGAAACTCCGAAACTCCAAAACTCCAAAACTCCAAAACTCCGAAACTCCGAAACTCCGAAACTCCAAAACTCCGAAACTCCAAAACTCCAAAACTCCAAAACTCCGAAACTCCAAAACTCCAAAACTCCAATACTCCGAAACTCCAAAACTCCGAAACTCCGAAACTCCAAAACTCCAAAACTCCGAAACTCCAAAACTCCGAAACTCCGAAACTCCAAAACTCCGAACCTCCAAAACTCCAAAACTCCAAAACTCCGAAACTCCAAAACTCCAAAACTCCAAAACTCCAAAACTCCGAAACTCCAAAATCCAAAACTCCAAAACTCCAAAACTCCAAAACTCCGAAACTCGGAAACTCCAAAACTCCAAAACTCCGAAACTCCATAACTCCAAAACTCCGAAACTCCAAAACTCCAAAACTCCAAAACTCCAAAACTCCGAAACTCCGAAACTCCGAAACTCCAAAACTCCAAAACTCCAAAACTCCAAAACTCCGAAACTCCGAAACTCCAAAACTCCAAAACTCCAAAACTCCAAAACTCCAAAACTCCGAAACTCCGAAACTCCAAAACTCCAAAACTCTAGAACTCCGAAACTCCAAAACTCCAAAACTCCAAAACTCCAAAACTGCAAAACTCCAAAACTCCGAAACTCCAAAACTCCAAAACTCCAAAACTCCAAAACTCCGAAACTCCAAAACTCCAGAACTCCAAAACTCCAAAACTGCAAAACTCCAAAACTCCAAAACTCCGAAACTCCGAAACTCCGAAACTCCAAAACTCCGAAACTCCGAAACTCCGAAACTCCATAACTCCAAAACTCCGAAACTCCAAAACTCCAAAACTCCAAAACTCCAAAACTCCGAAACTCCGAAACTCCGAAACTCCAAAACTCCAAAACTCCAAAACTCCAAAACTCCGAAACTCCGAAACTCCAAAACTCCAAAACTCCAAAACTCCAAAACTCCGAAACTCCAAAACTCCAAAACTCTAGAACTCCGAAACTCCAAAACTCCAAAACTCCAAAACTCCAAAACTGCAAAACTCCAAAACTCCGAAACTCCAAAACTCCAAAACTCCAAAACTCCAAAACTCCGAAACTCCAAAACTCCAGAACTCCAAAACTCCAAAACTCCGAAACTCCGAAACTCCGAAACTCCGAAACTCCAAAACTCCAAAACTCCAAAACTCCGAAACTCCGAAACTCCGAAACTCCAAAACTCCGAAACTCCAAAACTCCAAAACTCCAAAACTCCGAAACTCCAAAACTCCAAAACTCCAATACTCCGAAACTCCAAAACTCCGAAACTCCGAAACTCCAAAACTCCAAAACTCCGAAACTCCAAAACTCCGAAACTCCGAAACTCCAAAACTCCGAACCTCCAAAACTCCAAAACTCCAAAACTCCGAAACTCCAAAACTCCAAAACTCCAAAACTCCAAAACTCCAAAACTCCGAAACTCCGAAACTCCGAAACTCCGAAACTCCAAAACTCCGAAACTCCGAAACTCCAAAACTCCAAAACTCCGAAACTCCGAAACTCCAAAACTCCAAAACTCCGAAACTGCAAAACTCCAAAACTGCAAAACTCCGAAACTCCAAAACTCCAAAACTCCAAAACTCCGAAACTCCGAAACTCCAAAACTCCGAAACTCCGAAACTCCGAAACTCCAAAACTCCAAAACTCCAAAACTCCGAAACTCCTAAAACTCCGATACTCCGAAACTCCAAAACTCCAAATCTCCAAAACTCCGAAACTCCGAAACTCCGAAACTCCAAAACACCAAAACTCCAAAACTCCGAAACTCCGAAACTCCAAAACTCCAAAACTCCGAAACTCCGAAACTCCGAAACTCCAAAACTCCAAAACTCCAAAACTCCGAAACTCCAAAACTCCAAAACTCCAAAACTCCAAAACTCCGAAACTCCGAAACTCCAAAACTCCAAAACTCCAAAACTCCGAAACTCCAAAACTCCGAAACTCCAAAACTCCAAAACTCCAAAACTCCAAAACTCCAAAACTCCGAAACTCCAAAACTCCAAAACTCCGAAACTCCAAAACTCCAAAACTCCAAAACTGCAAAACTCCAAAACTGCAAAACTCCGAAACTCCAAAACTCCAAAACTCCGAAACTCCGAAACTCCGAAACTCCGAAACTCCAAAACTCCAAAACTCCAAAACTCCGAAACTCCGAAACTCCGAAACTCCAAAACTCCGAAACTCCAAAACTCCAAAACTCCAAAACTCCGAAACTCCAAAACTCCAAAACTCCAATACTCCGAAACTCCAAAACTCCGAAACTCCGAAACTCCAAAACTCCAAAACTCCGAAACTCCAAAACTCCGAAACTCCGAAACTCCAAAACTCCGAACCTCCAAAACTCCAAAACTCCAAAACTCCGAAACTCCAAAACTCCAAAACTCCAAAACTGCAAAACTCCAAAACTCCAAAACTCCAAAACTCCGAAACTCCAAAATCCAAAACTCCGAAACTCCGAAACTCCAAAACTCCAAAACTCCAAAACTCCAAAACTCCGAAACTCCGAAACTCCAAAACTCCAAAACTCCAAAACTCCGAAACTCCGAAACTCCGAAACTCCAAAACTCCAAAACTCCAAAACTCCGAAACTCCGAAACTCCAAAACTCCAAAACTCCGAAACTCCGAAACTCCGAAACTCCGAAACTCCAAAACTCCAAAACTCCAAAACTCCGAAACTCCAAAACTCTGAAACTCCAAAACTCCGAAACTCCAAAACTCCAAAACTCCGAAACTCCGAAACTCCAAAACTCCAAAACTCCGAAACTCCAAAACTCCAAAACTCCAAAACTGCAAAACTCCAAAACTGCAAAACTCCGAAACTCCAAAACTCCAAAACTCCGAAACTCCGAAACTCCGAAACTCCGAAACTCCAAAACTCCAAAACTCCAAAACTCCGAAACTCCGAAACTCCGAAACTCCAAAACTCCGAAACTCCAAAACTCCAAAACTCCAAAACTCCGAAACTCCAAAACTCCAAAACTCCAATACTCCGAAACTCCAAAACTCCGAAACTCCGAAACTCCAAAACTCCAAAACTCCGAAACTCCAAAACTCCGAAACTCCGAAACTCCAAAACTCCGAACCTCCAAAACTCCAAAACTCCAAAACTCCGAAACTCCAAAACTCCAAAACTCCAAAACTCCAAAACTCCGAAACTCCAAAATCCAAAACTCCAAAACTCCAAAACTCCAAAACTCCGAAACTCGGAAACTCCAAAACTCCAAAACTCCGAAACTCCATAACTCCAAAACTCCGAAACTCCAAAACTCCAAAACTCCAAAACTCCAAAACTCCGAAACTCCGAAACTCCGAAACTCCAAAACTCCAAAACTCCAAAACTCCAAAACTCCGAAACTCCGAAACTCCAAAACTCCAAAACTCCAAAACTCCAAAACTCCAAAACTCCGAAACTCCGAAACTCCAAAACTCCAAAACTCTAGAACTCCGAAACTCCAAAACTCCAAAACTCCAAAACTCCAAAACTGCAAAACTCCAAAACTCCGAAACTCCAAAACTCCAAAACTCCAAAACTCCAAAACTGCAAAACTCCAAAACTCCAAAACTCCGAAACTCCGAAACTCCGAAACTCCGAAACTCCAAAACTCCGAAACTCCGAAACTCCGAAACTCCATAACTCCAAAACTCCGAAACTCCAAAACTCCAAAACTCCAAAACTCCAAAACTCCAAAACTCTAGAACTCCGAAACTCCAAAACTCCAAAACTCCAAAACTCCAAAACTGCAAAACTCCAAAACTCCGAAACTCCAAAACTCCAAAACTCCAAAACTCCAAAACTCCGAAACTCCAAAACTCCAGAACTCCAAAACTCCAAAACTGCAAAACTCCAAAACTCCAAAACTCCAAAACTCCAAAACTCCAAAACTCCGAAACTCCAAAATCCAAAACTCCGAAACTCCGAAACTCCAAAACTCCAAAACTCCAAAACTCCAAAACTCCAAAACTCCGAAACTCCGAAACTCCAAAACTCCAAAACTCCAAAACTCCGAAACTCCGAAACTCCGAAACTCCAAAACTCCAAAACTCCGAAACTCCGAAACTCCAAAACTCCAAAACTCCGAAACTCCGAAACTCCGAAACTCCGAAACTCCAAAACTCCAAAACTCCAAAACTCCGAAACTCCGAAACTCCGAAACTCCAAAACTCCGAAACTCCGAAACTCCAAAACTCCGAAACTCCGAAACTCCGAAACTCCATAACTCCAAAACTCCGAAACTCCAAAACTCCAAAACTCCAAAACTCCAAAACTCCGAAACTCCGAAACTCCGAAACTCCAAAACTCCAAAACTCCAAAACTCCAAAACTCCGAAACTCCGAAACTCCAAAACTCCAAAACTCCAAAACTCCAAAACTCCGAAACTCCAAAACTCCAAAACTCTAGAACTCCGAAACTCCAAAACTCCAAAACTCCAAAACTCCAAAACTGCAAAACTCCAAAACTCCGAAACTCCAAAACTCCAAAACTCCAAAACTCCAAAACTCCGAAACTCCAAAACTCCAGAACTCCAAAACTCCAAAACTGCAAAACTCCAAAACTCCAAAACTCCGAAACTCCGAAACTCCGAAACTCCAAAACTCCAAAACTCCAAAACTCCAAAACTCCGAAACTCCGAAACTCCAAAACTCCAAAACTCCAAAACTCCAAAACTCCGAAACTCCGAAACTCCAAAACTCCAAAACTCTAGAACTCCGAAACTCCAAAACTCCAAAACTCCAAAACTCCAAAACTGCAAAACTCCAAAACTCCGAAACTCCAAAACTCCAAAACTCCAAAACTCCAAAACTCCAAAACTCCGAAACTCCAAAACTCCAGAACTCCAAAACTCCAAAACTGCAAAACTCCAAAACTCCAAAACTCCAAAACTCCAAAACTCCGAAACTCCAAAACTCCGAAACTCCAAAACTCCAAAACTCCGAAACTCCAAAACTCCAAAACTCCGAAACTCCGAAACTCCAAAACTCCAAAACTCCGAAACTCCAAAACTCCAAAACTCCAAAACTCCGAAACTCCAAAACTCCAAAACTCCAAAACTCCAAAACTGCAAAACTCCAAAATTCCAAAACTCTAAAACTCCAAAACTCCAAAACTCCAAAACTCCGAAACTCCAAAACTCCAAAACTCCAATACTCCGAAACTCCAAAACTCCGAAACTCCGAAACTCCAAAACTCCGAAACTCCGAAACTCCAAAACTCCGAAACTCCAAAACTCCAAAACTCCAAAACTCCGAAACTCCAAAACTCCAAAACTCCAAAACTCCAAAACTCCGAAACTCCAAAATCCAAAACTCCGAAACTCCGAAACTCCAAAACTCCAAAACTCCAAAACTCCAAAACTCCAAAACTCCGAAACTCCGAAACTCCAAAACTCCAAAACTCCAAAACTCCGAAACTCCGAAACTCCGAAACTCCAAAACTCCAAAACTCCGAAACTCCGAAACTCCAAAACTCCAAAACTCCGAAACTCCGAAACTCCGAAACTCCGAAACTCCAAAACTCCAAAACTCCAAAACTCCGAAACTCCAAAACTCCGAAACTCCAAAACTCCGAAACTCCAAAACTCCAAAACTCCGAAACTCCGAAACTCCAAAACTCCAAAACTCCGAAACTCCAAAACTCCAAAACTCCAAAACTGCAAAACTCCAAAACTGCAAAACTCCGAAACTCCAAAACTCCAAAACTCCGAAACTCCGAAACTCCGAAACTCCGAAACTCCAAAACTCCAAAACTCCAAAACTCCGAAACTCCGAAACTCCGAAACTCCAAAACTCCGAAACTCCAAAACTCCAAAACTCCAAAACTCCGAAACTCCAAAACTCCAAAACTCCAATACTCCGAAACTCCAAAACTCCGAAACTCCGAAACTCCAAAACTCCGAAACTCCAAAACTCCGAAACTCCGAAACTCCAAAACTCCGAACCTCCAAAACTCCAAAACTCCAAAACTCCGAAACTCCAAAACTCCAAAACTCCAAAACTCCAAAACTCCGAAACTCCAAAATCCAAAACTCCAAAACTCCAAAACTCCAAAACTCCGAAACTCGGAAACTCCAAAACTCCAAAACTCCGAAACTCCATAACTCCAAAACTCCGAAACTCCAAAACTCCAAAACTCCAAAACTCCAAAACTCCGAAACTCCGAAACTCCGAAACTCCAAAACTCCAAAACTCCAAAACTCCAAAACTCCGAAACTCCGAAACTCCAAAACTCCAAAACTCCAAAACTCCAAAACTCCGAAACTCCGAAACTCCAAAACTCCAAAACTCTAGAACTCCGAAACTCCAAAACTCCAAAACTCCAAAACTCCAAAACTGCAAAACTCCAAAACTCCGAAACTCCAAAACTCCAAAACTCCAAAACTCCAAAACTCCGAAACTCCAAAACTCCAGAACTCCAAAACTCCAAAACTGCAAAACTCCAAAACTCCAAAACTCCGAAACTCCGAAACTCCGAAACTCCGAAACTCCAAAACTCCGAAACTCCGAAACTCCAAAACTCCAAAACTCCGAAACTCCGAAACTCCAAAACTCCAAAACTCCGAAACTGCAAAACTCCAAAACTGCAAAACTCCGAAACTCCAAAACTCCAAAACTCCAAAACTCCGAAACTCCGAAACTCCAAAACTCCGAAACTCCGAAACTCCGAAACTCCAAAACTCCAAAACTCCAAAACTCCGAAACTCCTAAAACTCCGATACTCCGAAACTCCAAAACTCCAAATCTCCAAAACTCCGAAACTCCGAAACTCCGAAACTCCAAAACACCAAAACTCCAAAACTCCGAAACTCCGAAACTCCAAAACTCCAAAACTCCGAAACTCCGAAACTCCGAAACTCCAAAACTCCAAAACTCCAAAACTCCGAAACTCCAAAACTCCAAAACTCCAAAACTCCAAAACTCCAAAACTCCGAAACTCCGAAACTCCAAAACTCCAAAACTCCAAAACTCCGAAACTCCAAAACTCCGAAACTCCAAAACTCCAAAACTCCAAAACTCCAAAACTCCGAAACTCCAAAACTCCAAAACTCCAAAACTCCAAAACTGCAAAACTCCAAAACTCCAAAACTCCGAAACTCCTAAACTCCAAAACTCCAAAACTCCAAAACTCCGAAACTCCAAAACTCCAAAACTCCAAAACTGCAAAACTCCAAAACTCCGAAACTCCAAAACTCCAAAACACCAAAACTCCAAAACTCCGAAACTCCGAAACTCCAAAACTCCAAAACTCTAGAACTCCGAAACTCCAAAACTCCAAAACTGCAAACTCCGAAACTCCAAAACTCCAAAACTCCAAAACTCCGAAACTCCGAAACTCCGAAACTCCGAAACTCCAAAACACCAAAACTCCAAAACTCCGAAACTCCAAAACTCCAAAACTCCGAAACTCCAAAACTCCAAAACTCCAAAACTGCAAAACTCCGAAACTCCGAAACTCCAAAACTCCAAAACTCCGAAACTCCAAAACTCCAAAACTCCAAAACTGCAAAACTCCAAAACTGCAAAACTCCAAAACTCCGAAACTCCAAAACTCCAAAACACCAAAACTCCAAAACTCCGAAACTCCGAAACTCCAAAACTCCAAAACTCTAGAACTCCGAAACTCCAAAACTCCAAAACTGCAAACTCCGAAACTCCAAAACTCCAAAACTCCGAAACTCCAAAACTCCAAAACTCCGAAACTCCGAAACTCCAAAACTCCAAAACTCCAAAACTCCGAAACTCCAAAACTCCAAAACTCCGAAACTCCAAAACTCCAAAACTCCAAAACTGCAAAACTCCGAAACTCCGAAACTCCAAAACTCCAAAACTCCGAAACTCCAAAACTCCAAAACTCCAAAACTGCAAAACTCCAAAACTGCAAAACTCCGAAACTCCAAAACTCCAAAACTCCGAAACTCCGAAACTCCGAAACTCCGAAACTCCAAAACTCCAAAACTCCAAAACTCCGAAACTCCGAAACTCCGAAACTCCAAAACTCCGAAACTCCAAAACTCCAAAACTCCAAAACTCCGAAACTCCAAAACTCCAAAACTCCAATACTCCGAAACTCCAAAACTCCGAAACTCCGAAACTCCAAAACTCCAAAACTCCGAAACTCCAAAACTCCGAAACTCCGAAACTCCAAAACTCCGAACCTCCAAAACTCCAAAACTCCAAAACTCCGAAACTCCAAAACTCCAAAACTCCAAAACTGCAAAACTCCAAAACTCCAAAACTCCAAAACTCCAAAACTCCAAAACTCCGAAACTCCAAAATCCAAAACTCCGAAACTCCGAAACTCCAAAACTCCAAAACTCCAAAACTCCAAAACTCCAAAACTCCGAAACTCCGAAACTCCAAAACTCCAAAACTCCAAAACTCCGAAACTCCGAAACTCCGAAACTCCAAAACTCCAAAACTCCAAAACTCCGAAACTCCGAAACTCCAAAACTCCAAAACTCCGAAACTCCGAAACTCCGAAACTCCGAAACTCCAAAACTCCAAAACTCCAAAACTCCGAAACTCCAAAACTCCGAAACTCCAAAACTCCGAAACTCCAAAACTCCAAAACTCCGAAACTCCGAAACTCCAAAACTCCAAAACTCCGAAACTCCAAAACTCCAAAACTCCAAAACTGCAAAACTCCAAAACTGCAAAACTCCGAAACTCCAAAACTCCAAAACTCCGAAACTCCGAAACTCCGAAACTCCGAAACTCCAAAACTCCAAAACTCCAAAACTCCGAAACTCCGAAACTCCGAAACTCCAAAACTCCGAAACTCCAAAACTCCAAAACTCCAAAACTCCGAAACTCCAAAACTCCAAAACTCCAATACTCCGAAACTCCAAAACTCCGAAACTCCGAAACTCCAAAACTCCAAAACTCCGAAACTCCAAAACTCCGAAACTCCGAAACTCCAAAACTCCGAACCTCCAAAACTCCAAAACTCCAAAACTCCGAAACTCCAAAACTCCAAAACTCCAAAACTCCAAAACTCCGAAACTCCAAAATCCAAAACTCCAAAACTCCAAAACTCCAAAACTCCGAAACTCGGAAACTCCAAAACTCCAAAACTCCGAAACTCCATAACTCCAAAACTCCGAAACTCCAAAACTCCAAAACTCCAAAACTCCAAAACTCCGAAACTCCGAAACTCCGAAACTCCAAAACTCCAAAACTCCAAAACTCCAAAACTCCAAAACTCCGAAACTCCGAAACTCCAAAACTCCAAAACTCCAAAACTCCAAAACTCCGAAACTCCGAAACTCCAAAACTCCAAAACTCTAGAACTCCGAAACTCCAAAACTCCAAAACTCCAAAACTCCAAAACTGCAAAACTCCAAAACTCCGAAACTCCAAAACTCCAAAACTCCAAAACTCCGAAACTCCAAAACTCCAGAACTCCAAAACTCCAAAACTGCAAAACTCCAAAACTCCAAAACTCCGAAACTCCGAAACTCCGAAACTCCGAAACTCCAAAACTCCGAAACTCCGAAACTCCAAAACTCCAAAACTCCGAAACTCCGAAACTCCAAAACTCCAAAACTCCGAAACTGCAAAACTCCAAAACTGCAAAACTCCGAAACTCCAAAACTCCAAAACTCCAAAACTCCGAAACTCCGAAACTCCAAAACTCCGAAACTCCGAAACTCCGAAACTCCAAAACTCCAAAACTCCAAAACTCCGAAACTCCTAAAACTCCGATACTCCGAAACTCCAAAACTCCAAATCTCCAAAACTCCGAAACTCCGAAACTCCGAAACTCCAAAACACCAAAACTCCAAAACTCCGAAACTCCGAAACTCCAAAACTCCAAAACTCCGAAACTCCGAAACTCCGAAACTCCAAAACTCCAAAACTCCAAAACTCCGAAACTCCAAAACTCCAAAACTCCAAAACTCCAAAACTCCAAAACTCCGAAACTCCGAAACTCCAAAACTCCAAAACTCCAAAACTCCGAAACTCCAAAACTCCGAAACTCCAAAACTCCAAAACTCCAAAACTCCAAAACTCCAAAACTCCGAAACTCCAAAACTCCAAAACTCCAAAACTCCAAAACTGCAAAACTCCAAAACTCCAAAACTCCGAAACTCCTAAACTCCAAAACTCCAAAACTCCAAAACTCCGAAACTCCAAAACTCCAAAACTCCAAAACTGCAAAACTCCAAAACTCCGAAACTCCAAAACTCCAAAACACCAAAACTCCAAAACTCCGAAACTCCGAAACTCCAAAACTCCAAAACTCTAGAACTCCGAAACTCCAAAACTCCAAAACTGCAAAACTCCGAAACTCCAAAACTCCAAAACTCCAAAACTCCGAAACTCCGAAACTCCGAAACTCCGAAACTCCAAAACACCAAAACTCCAAAACTCCGAAACTCCGAAACTCCAAAACTCCAAAACTCCGAAACTCCGAAACTCCAAAACTCCAAAACTCCAAAACTCCGAAACTCCAAAACTCCAAAACTCCGAAACTCCAAAACTCCAAAACTCCAAAACTGCAAAACTCCAAAACTCCAAAACTCCGAAACTCCGAAACTCCGAAACTCCAAAACTCCGAAACTCCGAAACTCCAAAACTCCAAAACTCCGAAACTCCGAAACTCCAAAACTCCAAAACTCCGAAACTGCAAAACTCCAAAACTGCAAAACTCCGAAACTCCAAAACTCCAAAACTCCAAAACTCCGAAACTCCGAAACTCCGAAACTCCAAAACTCCAAAACTCCGAAACTCCGAAACTCCAAAACTCCAAAACTCCAAAACTCCGAAACTCCTAAAACTCCGATACTCCGAAACTCCAAAACTCCAAAACTCCAAAACTCCGAAACTCCGAAACTCCGAAACTCCGAAACTCCAAAACACCAAAACTCCAAAACTCCGAAACTCCGAAACTCCAAAACTCCAAAACTCCGAAACTCCGAAACTCCGAAACTCCGAAACTCCAAAACTCCAAAACTCCAAAACTCCGAAACTCCTAAAACTCCGATACTCCGAAACTCCGAAACTCCGAAACTCCGAAACTCCAAAACACCAAAACTCCAAAACTCCGAAACTCCGAAACTCCAAAACTCCAAAACTCCGAAACTCCGAAACTCCGAAACTCCAAAACTCCAAAACTCCAAAACTCCGAAACTCCAAAACTCCAAAACTCCAAAACTCCGAAACTCCGAAACTCCAAAACTCCAAAACTCCAAAACTCCGAAACTCCAAAACTCCGAAACTCCAAAACTCCAAAACTCCAAAACTCCAAAACTCCAAAACTCCAAAACTCCGAAACTCCAAAACTCCAAAACTCCAAAACTCCAAAACTCCAAAACTCCAAAACTCCAAAACTCCAAAACTCCGAAACTCCGAAACTCCAAAACTCCAAAACTCCGAAACTGCAAAACTCCAAAACTGCAAAACTCCGAAACTCCAAAACTCCAAAACTCCAAAACTCCGAAACTCCGAAACTCCAAAACTCCGAAACTCCGAAACTCCGAAACTCCAAAACTCCAAAACTCCAAAACTCCGAAACTCCTAAAACTCCGATACTCCGAAACTCCAAAACTCCAAATCTCCAAAACTCCGAAACTCCGAAACTCCGAAACTCCAAAACACCAAAACTCCAAAACTCCGAAACTCCGAAACTCCAAAACTCCAAAACTCCGAAACTCCGAAACTCCGAAACTCCAAAACTCCAAAACTCCAAAACTCCGAAACTCCAAAACTCCAAAACTCCAAAACTCCAAAACTCCGAAACTCCGAAACTCCAAAACTCCAAAACTCCAAAACTCCGAAACTCCAAAACTCCGAAACTCCAAAACTCCAAAACTCCAAAACTCCAAAACTCCAAAACTCCGAAACTCCAAAACTCCAAAACTCCAAAACTCCAAAACTGCAAAACTCCAAAACTCCAAAACTCCGAAACTCCTAAACTCCAAAACTCCAAAACTCCAAAACTCCGAAACTCCAAAACTCCAAAACTCCAAAACTGCAAAACTCCAAAACTCCGAAACTCCAAAACTCCAAAACACCAAAACTCCAAAACTCCGAAACTCCGAAACTCCAAAACTCCAAAACTCTAGAACTCCGAAACTCCAAAACTCCAAAACTCCGAAACTCCAAAACTCCAAAACTCCAAAACTCCAAAACTGCAAAACTCCAAAACTCCAAAACTCCGAAACTCCTAAACTCCAAAACTCCAAAACTCCAAAACTCCGAAACTCCAAAACTCCAAAACTCCAAAACTGCAAAACTCCAAAACTCCGAAACTCCAAAACTCCAAAACACCAAAACTCCAAAACTCCGAAACTCCGAAACTCCAAAACTCCAAAACTCCAAAACTCCGAAACTCCGAAACTCCGAAACTCCGAAACTCCAAAACACCAAAACTCCAAAACTCCGAAACTCCGAAACTCCAAAACTCCAAAACTCCGAAACTCCGAAACTCCAAAACTCCAAAACTCCAAAACTCCGAAACTCCAAAACTCCAAAACTCCGAAACTCCAAAACTCCAAAACTCCAAAACTGCAAAACTCCAAAACTCCAAAACTCCGAAACTCCGAAACTCCGAAACTCCAAAACTCCGAAACTCCGAAACTCCAAAACTCCAAAACTCCGAAACTCCGAAACTCCAAAACTCCAAAACTCCGAAACTGCAAAACTCCAAAACTGCAAAACTCCGAAACTCCAAAACTCCAAAACTCCAAAACTCCGAAACTCCGAAACTCCGAAACTCCAAAACTCCAAAACTCCGAAACTCCGAAACTCCAAAACTCCAAAACTCCAAAACTCCGAAACTCCTAAAACTCCGATACTCCGAAACTCCAAAACTCCAAAACTCCAAAACTCCGAAACTCCGAAACTCCGAAACTCCGAAACTCCAAAACACCAAAACTCCAAAACTCCGAAACTCCGAAACTCCAAAACTCCAAAACTCCGAAACTCCGAAACTCCGAAACTCCGAAACTCCAAAACTCCAAAACTCCAAAACTCCGAAACTCCTAAAACTCCGATACTCCGAAACTCCGAAACTCCGAAACTCCAAAACACCAAAACTCCAAAACTCCGAAACTCCGAAACTCCAAAACTCCAAAACTCCGAAACTCCGAAACTCCGAAACTCCAAAACTCCAAAACTCCAAAACTCCGAAACTCCAAAACTCCAAAACTCCAAAACTCCGAAACTCCGAAACTCCAAAACTCCAAAACTCCAAAACTCCGAAACTCCAAAACTCCGAAACTCCAAAACTCCAAAACTCCAAAACTCCAAAACTCCAAAACTCCAAAACTCCGAAACTCCAAAACTCCAAAACTCCAAAACTCCAAAACTCCAAAACTCCAAAACTCCAAAACTCCAAAACTCCGAAACTCCGAAACTCCAAAACTCCAAAACTCCGAAACTGCAAAACTCCAAAACTGCAAAACTCCGAAACTCCAAAACTCCAAAACTCCAAAACTCCGAAACTCCGAAACTCCAAAACTCCGAAACTCCGAAACTCCGAAACTCCAAAACTCCAAAACTCCAAAACTCCAAAACTCCGAAACTCCTAAAACTCCGATACTCCGAAACTCCAAAACTCCAAATCTCCAAAACTCCGAAACTCCGAAACTCCGAAACTCCAAAACACCAAAACTCCAAAACTCCGAAACTCCGAAACTCCAAAACTCCAAAACTCCGAAACTCCGAAACTCCGAAACTCCAAAACTCCAAAACTCCAAAACTCCGAAACTCCAAAACTCCAAAACTCCAAAACTCCAAAACTCCGAAACTCCGAAACTCCAAAACTCCAAAACTCCAAAACTCCGAAACTCCAAAACTCCGAAACTCCAAAACTCCAAAACTCCAAAACTCCAAAACTCCAAAACTCCGAAACTCCAAAACTCCAAAACTCCAAAACTCCAAAACTGCAAAACTCCAAAACTCCAAAACTCCGAAACTCCTAAACTCCAAAACTCCAAAACTCCAAAACTCCGAAACTCCAAAACTCCAAAACTCCAAAACTGCAAAACTCCAAAACTCCGAAACTCCAAAACTCCAAAACACCAAAACTCCAAAACTCCGAAACTCCGAAACTCCAAAACTCCAAAACTCTAGAACTCCGAAACTCCAAAACTCCAAAACTGCAAAACTCCGAAACTCCAAAACTCCAAAACTCCAAAACTCCGAAACTCCGAAACTCCGAAACTCCGAAACTCCAAAACACCAAAACTCCAAAACTCCGAAACTCCGAAACTCCAAAACTCCAAAACTCCGAAACTCCGAAACTCCAAAACTCCAAAACTCCAAAACTCCGAAACTCCAAAACTCCAAAACTCCGAAACTCCAAAACTCCAAAACTCCAAAACTGCAAAACTCCGAAACTCCGAAACTCCAAAACTCCAAAACTCCGAAACTCCAAAACTCCAAAACTCCAAAACTGCAAAACTCCAAAACTGCAAAACTCCGAAACTCCAAAACTCCAAAACTCCGAAACTCCGAAACTCCGAAACTCCGAAACTCCAAAACTCCAAAACTCCAAAACTCCGAAACTCCGAAACTCCGAAACTCCAAAACTCCGAAACTCCAAAACTCCAAAACTCCAAAACTCCGAAACTCCAAAACTCCAAAACTCCAATACTCCGAAACTCCAAAACTCCGAAACTCCGAAACTCCAAAACTCCAAAACTCCGAAACTCCAAAACTCCGAAACTCCGAAACTCCAAAACTCCGAACCTCCAAAACTCCAAAACTCCAAAACTCCGAAACTCCAAAACTCCAAAACTCCAAAACTGCAAAACTCCAAAACTCCAAAACTCCAAAACTCCAAAACTCCGAAACTCCAAAATCCAAAACTCCAAAACTCCAAAACTCCGAAACTCCAAAACTCCAGAACTCCAAAACTCCAAAACTGCAAAACTCCAAAACTCCAAAACTCCGAAACTCCGAAACTCCGAAACTCCGAAACTCCAAAACTCCGAAACTCCGAAACTCCAAAACTCCAAAACTCCGAAACTCCGAAACTCCAAAACTCCAAAACTCCGAAACTGCAAAACTCCAAAACTGCAAAACTCCGAAACTCCAAAACTCCAAAACTCCAAAACTCCGAAACTCCGAAACTCCAAAACTCCGAAACTCCGAAACTCCGAAACTCCAAAACTCCAAAACTCCAAAACTCCGAAACTCCTAAAACTCCGATACTCCGAAACTCCAAAACTCCAAATCTCCAAAACTCCGAAACTCCGAAACTCCGAAACTCCAAAACACCAAAACTCCAAAACTCCGAAACTCCGAAACTCCAAAACTCCAAAACTCCGAAACTCCGAAACTCCGAAACTCCAAAACTCCAAAACTCCAAAACTCCGAAACTCCAAAACTCCAAAACTCCAAAACTCCAAAACTCCAAAACTCCGAAACTCCGAAACTCCAAAACTCCAAAACTCCAAAACTCCGAAACTCCAAAACTCCGAAACTCCAAAACTCCAAAACTCCGAAACTCCAAAACTCCAAAACTCCAAAACTCCAAAACCGCAAAACTCCAAAACTCCAAAACTCCGAAACTCCTAAACTCCAAAACTCCAAAACTCCAAAACTCCGAAACTCCAAAACTCCAAAACTCCAAAACTGCAAAACTCCAAAACTCCGAAACTCCAAAACTCCAAAACACCAAAACTCCAAAACTCCGAAACTCCGAAACTCCAAAACTCCAAAACTCTAGAACTCCGAAACTCCAAAACTCCAAAACTGCAAAACTCCGAAACTCCAAAACTCCAAAACTCCAAAACTCCGAAACTCCGAAACTCCGAAACTCCGAAACTCCAAAACACCAAAACTCCAAAACTCCGAAACTCCGAAACTCCAAAACTCCAAAACTCCGAAACTCCGAAACTCCAAAACTCCAAAACTCCAAAACTCCGAAACTCCAAAACTCCAAAACTCCGAAACTCCAAAACTCCAAAACTCCAAAACTGCAAAACTCCAAAACTCCAAAACTCCGAAACTCCGAAACTCCGAAACTCCAAAACTCCGAAACTCCGAAACTCCAAAACTCCAAAACTCCGAAACTCCGAAACTCCAAAACTCCAAAACTCCGAAACTGCAAAACTCCAAAACTGCAAAACTCCGAAACTCCAAAACTCCAAAACTCCAAAACTCCGAAACTCCGAAACTCCGAAACTCCAAAACTCCAAAACTCCGAAACTCCGAAACTCCAAAACTCCAAAACTCCAAAACTCCGAAACTCCTAAAACTCCGATACTCCGAAACTCCAAAACTCCAAAACTCCAAAACTCCGAAACTCCGAAACTCCGAAACTCCGAAACTCCAAAACACCAAAACTCCAAAACTCCGAAACTCCGAAACTCCAAAACTCCAAAACTCCGAAACTCCGAAACTCCGAAACTCCGAAACTCCAAAACTCCAAAACTCCAAAACTCCGAAACTCCTAAAACTCCGATACTCCGAAACTCCGAAACTCCGAAACTCCGAAACTCCGAAACTCCAAAACACCAAAACTCCAAAACTCCGAAACTCCGAAACTCCAAAACTCCAAAACTCCGAAACTCCGAAACTCCGAAACTCCAAAACTCCAAAACTCCAAAACTCCGAAACTCCAAAACTCCAAAACTCCAAAACTCCGAAACTCCGAAACTCCAAAACTCCAAAACTCCAAAACTCCGAAACTCCAAAACTCCGAAACTCCAAAACTCCAAAACTCCAAAACTCCAAAACTCCAAAACTCCAAAACTCCGAAACTCCAAAACTCCAAAACTCCAAAACTCCAAAACTCCAAAACTCCAAAACTCCAAAACTCCAAAACTCCGAAACTCCGAAACTCCAAAACTCCAAAACTCCGAAACTGCAAAACTCCAAAACTGCAAAACTCCGAAACTCCAAAACTCCAAAACTCCAAAACTCCGAAACTCCGAAACTCCAAAACTCCGAAACTCCGAAACTCCGAAACTCCAAAACTCCAAAACTCCAAAACTCCGAAACTCCTAAAACTCCGATACTCCGAAACTCCAAAACTCCAAATCTCCAAAACTCCGAAACTCCGAAACTCCGAAACTCCAAAACACCAAAACTCCAAAACTCCGAAACTCCGAAACTCCAAAACTCCAAAACTCCGAAACTCCGAAACTCCGAAACTCCAAAACTCCAAAACTCCAAAACTCCGAAACTCCAAAACTCCAAAACTCCAAAACTCCAAAACTCCGAAACTCCGAAACTCCAAAACTCCAAAACTCCAAAACTCCGAAACTCCAAAACTCCGAAACTCCAAAACTCCAAAACTCCAAAACTCCAAAACTCCAAAACTCCAGAAACTCCAAAACTCCAAAACTCCAAAACTCCAAAACTGCAAAACTCCAAAACTCCAAAACTCCGAAACTCCTAAACTCCAAAACTCCAAAACTCCAAAACTCCGAAACTCCAAAACTCCAAAACTCCAAAACTGCAAAACTCCAAAACTCCGAAACTCCAAAACTCCAAAACACCAAAACTCCAAAACTCCGAAACTCCGAAACTCCGAAACTCCAAAACTCCAAAACTCTAGAACTCCGAAACTCCAAAACTCCAAAACTGCAAAACTCCGAAACTCCAAAACTCCAAAACTCCAAAACTCCGAAACTCCGAAACTCCGAAACTCCGAAACTCCAAAACACCAAAACTCCAAAACTCCGAAACTCCGAAACTCCAAAACTCCAAAACTCCGAAACTCCGAAACTCCAAAACTCCAAAACTCCAAAACTCCGAAACTCCAAAACTCCAAAACTCCGAAACTCCAAAACTCCAAAACTCCAAAACTGCAAAACTCCGAAACTCCGAAACTCCAAAACTCCAAAACTCCGAAACTCCAAAACTCCAAAACTCCAAAACTGCAAAACTCCAAAACTGCAAAACTCCGAAACTCCAAAACTCCAAAACTCCGAAACTCCGAAACTCCGAAACTCCGAAACTCCAAAACTCCAAAACTCCAAAACTCCGAAACTCCGAAACTCCGAAACTCCAAAACTCCGAAACTCCAAAACTCCAAAACTCCAAAACTCCGAAACTCCAAAACTCCAAAACTCCAATACTCCGAAACTCCAAAACTCCGAAACTCCGAAACTCCAAAACTCCAAAACTCCGAAACTCCAAAACTCCGAAACTCCGAAACTCCAAAACTCCGAACCTCCAAAACTCCAAAACTCCAAAACTCCGAAACTCCAAAACTCCAAAACTCCAAAACTGCAAAACTCCAAAACTCCAAAACTCCAAAACTCCAAAACTCCGAAACTCCAAAATCCAAAACTCCGAAACTCCGAAACTCCAAAACTCCAAAACTCCAAAACTCCAAAACTCCAAAACTCCGAAACTCCGAAACTCCAAAACTCCAAAACTCCAAAACTCCGAAACTCCGAAACTCCGAAACTCCAAAACTCCAAAACTCCAAAACTCCGAAACTCCAAAACTCCAAAACTCCGAAACTCCGAAACTCCGAAACTCCGAAACTCCAAAACTCCAAAACTCCAAAACTCCGAAACTCCAAAACTCTGAAACTCCAAAACTCCGAAACTCCAAAACTCCAAAACTCCGAAACTCCGAAACTCCAAAACTCCAAAACTCCGAAACTCCAAAACTCCAAAACTCCAAAACTGCAAAACTCCAAAACTGCAAAACTCCGAAACTCCAAAACTCCAAAACTCCGAAACTCCGAAACTCCGAAACTCCGAAACTCCAAAACTCCAAAACTCCAAAACTCCGAAACTCCGAAACTCCGAAACTCCAAAACTCCGAAACTCCAAAACTCCAAAACTCCAAAACTCCGAAACTCCAAAACTCCAAAACTCCAATACTCCGAAACTCCAAAACTCCGAAACTCCGAAACTCCAAAACTCCAAAACTCCGAAACTCCAAAACTCCGAAACTCCGAAACTCCAAAACTCCGAACCTCCAAAACTCCAAAACTCCAAAACTCCGAAACTCCAAAACTCCAAAACTCCAAAACTCCAAAACTCCGAAACTCCAAAATCCAAAACTCCAAAACTCCAAAACTCCAAAACTCCGAAACTCGGAAACTCCAAAACTCCAAAACTCCGAAACTCCATAACTCCAAAACTCCGAAACTCCAAAACTCCAAAACTCCAAAACTCCAAAACTCCGAAACTCCGAAACTCCGAAACTCCAAAACTCCAAAACTCCAAAACTCCAAAACTCCGAAACTCCGAAACTCCAAAACTCCAAAACTCCAAAACTCCAAAACTCCAAAACTCCGAAACTCCGAAACTCCAAAACTCCAAAACTCTAGAACTCCGAAACTCCAAAACTCCAAAACTCCAAAACTCCAAAACTGCAAAACTCCAAAACTCCGAAACTCCAAAACTCCAAAACTCCAAAACTCCAAAACTCCGAAACTCCAAAACTCCAAAACTCCAAAACTCCAAAACTCCAAAACTCCGAAACTCCAAAATCCAAAACTCCAAAACTCCAAAACTCCAAAACTCCGAAACTCGGAAACTCCAAAACTCCAAAACTCCGAAACTCCATAACTCCAAAACTCCGAAACTCCAAAACTCCAAAACTCCAAAACTCCAAAACTCCGAAACTCCGAAACTCCGAAACTCCAAAACTCCAAAACTCCAAAACTCCAAAACTCCGAAACTCCGAAACTCCAAAACTCCAAAACTCCAAAACTCCAAAACTCCAAAACTCCGAAACTCCGAAACTCCAAAACTCCAAAACTCTAGAACTCCGAAACTCCAAAACTCCAAAACTCCAAAACTCCAAAACTGCAAAACTCCAAAACTCCGAAACTCCAAAACTCCAAAACTCCAAAACTCCAAAACTCCGAAACTCCAAAACTCCAGAACTCCAAAACTCCAAAACTGCAAAACTCCAAAACTCCAAAACTCCGAAACTCCGAAACTCCGAAACTCCGAAACTCCAAAACTCCGAAACTCCGAAACTCCAAAACTCCGAAACTCCGAAACTCCAAAACTCCAAAACTCCAAAACTCCGAAACTCCAAAACTCCGAAACTCCAAAACTCCAAAACTCCAAAACTCCAAAACTCCAAAACTCCAGAAACTCCAAAACTCCAAAACTCCAAAACTCCAAAACTGCAAAACTCCAAAACTCCAAAACTCCGAAACTCCTAAACTCCAAAACTCCAAAACTCCAAAACTCCGAAACTCCAAAACTCCAAAACTCCAAAACTGCAAAACTCCAAAACTCCGAAACTCCAAAACTCCAAAACACCAAAACTCCAAAACTCCGAAACTCCGAAACTCCGAAACTCCAAAACTCCAAAACTCTAGAACTCCGAAACTCCAAAACTCCAAAACTGCAAAACTCCGAAACTCCAAAACTCCAAAACTCCAAAACTCCGAAACTCCGAAACTCCGAAACTCCGAAACTCCAAAACACCAAAACTCCAAAACTCCGAAACTCCGAAACTCCAAAACTCCAAAACTCCGAAACTCCGAAACTCCAAAACTCCAAAACTCCAAAACTCCGAAACTCCAAAACTCCAAAACTCCGAAACTCCAAAACTCCAAAACTCCAAAACTGCAAAACTCCGAAACTCCGAAACTCCAAAACTCCAAAACTCCGAAACTCCAAAACTCCAAAACTCCAAAACTGCAAAACTCCAAAACTGCAAAACTCCGAAACTCCAAAACTCCAAAACTCCGAAACTCCGAAACTCCGAAACTCCGAAACTCCAAAACTCCAAAACTCCAAAACTCCGAAACTCCGAAACTCCGAAACTCCAAAACTCCGAAACTCCAAAACTCCAAAACTCCAAAACTCCGAAACTCCAAAACTCCAAAACTCCAATACTCCGAAACTCCAAAACTCCGAAACTCCGAAACTCCAAAACTCCAAAACTCCGAAACTCCAAAACTCCGAAACTCCGAAACTCCAAAACTCCGAACCTCCAAAACTCCAAAACTCCAAAACTCCGAAACTCCAAAACTCCAAAACTCCAAAACTGCAAAACTCCAAAACTCCAAAACTCCAAAACTCCAAAACTCCGAAACTCCAAAATCCAAAACTCCGAAACTCCGAAACTCCAAAACTCCAAAACTCCAAAACTCCAAAACTCCAAAACTCCGAAACTCCGAAACTCCAAAACTCCAAAACTCCAAAACTCCGAAACTCCGAAACTCCGAAACTCCAAAACTCCAAAACTCCAAAACTCCGAAACTCCAAAACTCCAAAACTCCGAAACTCCGAAACTCCGAAACTCCGAAACTCCAAAACTCCAAAACTCCAAAACTCCGAAACTCCAAAACTCTGAAACTCCAAAACTCCGAAACTCCAAAACTCCAAAACTCCGAAACTCCGAAACTCCAAAACTCCAAAACTCCGAAACTCCAAAACTCCAAAACTCCAAAACTGCAAAACTCCAAAACTGCAAAACTCCGAAACTCCAAAACTCCAAAACTCCGAAACTCCGAAACTCCGAAACTCCGAAACTCCAAAACTCCAAAACTCCAAAACTCCGAAACTCCGAAACTCCGAAACTCCAAAACTCCGAAACTCCAAAACTCCAAAACTCCAAAACTCCGAAACTCCAAAACTCCAAAACTCCAATACTCCGAAACTCCAAAACTCCGAAACTCCGAAACTCCAAAACTCCAAAACTCCGAAACTCCAAAACTCCGAAACTCCGAAACTCCAAAACTCCGAACCTCCAAAACTCCAAAACTCCAAAACTCCGAAACTCCAAAACTCCAAAACTCCAAAACTCCAAAACTCCGAAACTCCAAAATCCAAAACTCCAAAACTCCAAAACTCCAAAACTCCGAAACTCGGAAACTCCAAAACTCCAAAACTCCGAAACTCCATAACTCCAAAACTCCGAAACTCCAAAACTCCAAAACTCCAAAACTCCAAAACTCCGAAACTCCGAAACTCCGAAACTCCAAAACTCCAAAACTCCAAAACTCCAAAACTCCGAAACTCCGAAACTCCAAAACTCCAAAACTCCAAAACTCCAAAACTCCAAAACTCCGAAACTCCGAAACTCCAAAACTCCAAAACTCTAGAACTCCGAAACTCCAAAACTCCAAAACTCCAAAACTCCAAAACTGCAAAACTCCAAAACTCCGAAACTCCAAAACTCCAAAACTCCAAAACTCCAAAACTCCGAAACTCCAAAACTCCAAAACTCCAAAACTCCAAAACTCCAAAACTCCGAAACTCCAAAATCCAAAACTCCAAAACTCCAAAACTCCAAAACTCCGAAACTCGGAAACTCCAAAACTCCAAAACTCCGAAACTCCATAACTCCAAAACTCCGAAACTCCAAAACTCCAAAACTCCAAAACTCCAAAACTCCGAAACTCCGAAACTCCGAAACTCCAAAACTCCAAAACTCCAAAACTCCAAAACTCCGAAACTCCGAAACTCCAAAACTCCAAAACTCCAAAACTCCAAAACTCCAAAACTCCGAAACTCCGAAACTCCAAAACTCCAAAACTCTAGAACTCCGAAACTCCAAAACTCCAAAACTCCAAAACTCCAAAACTGCAAAACTCCAAAACTCCGAAACTCCAAAACTCCAAAACTCCAAAACTCCAAAACTCCGAAACTCCAAAACTCCAGAACTCCAAAACTCCAAAACTGCAAAACTCCAAAACTCCAAAACTCCGAAACTCCGAAACTCCGAAACTCCGAAACTCCAAAACTCCGAAACTCCGAAACTCCGAAACTCCATAACTCCAAAACTCCGAAACTCCAAAACTCCAAAACTCCAAAACTCCAAAACTCCGAAACTCCGAAACTCCGAAACTCCAAAACTCCAAAACTCCAAAACTCCAAAACTCCGAAACTCCGAAACTCCAAAACTCCAAAACTCCAAAACTCCAAAACTCCGAAACTCCGAAACTCCAAAACTCCAAAACTCTAGAACTCCGAAACTCCAAAACTCCAAAACTCCAAAACTCCAAAACTGCAAAACTCCAAAACTCCGAAACTCCAAAACTCCAAAACTCCAAAACTCCAAAACTGCGAAACTCCAAAACTCCAGAACTCCAAAACTCCAAAACTGCAAAACTCCAAAACTCCAAAACTCCGAAACTCCGAAACTCCGAAACTCCAAAACTCCAAAACTCCAAAACTCCAAAACTCCGAAACTCCGAAACTCCAAAACTCCAAAACTCCAAAACTCCAAAACTCCGAAACTCCGAAACTCCAAAACTCCAAAACTCTAGAACTCCGAAACTCCAAAACTCCAAAACTCCAAAACTCCAAAACTGCAAAACTCCAAAACTCCGAAACTCCAAAACTCCAAAACTCCAAAACTCCAAAACTCCGAAACTCCAAAACTCCAGAACTCCAAAACTCCAAAACTGCAAAACTCCAAAACTCCAAAACTCCAAAACTCCAAAACTCCAAAACTCCGAAACTCCAAAACTCCGAAACTCCAAAACTCCAAAACTCCAAAACTCCGAAACTCCAAAACTCCAAAACTCCAAAACTCCGAAACTCCGAAACTCCAAAACTCCAAAACTCCGAAACTCCAAAACTCCAAAACTCCAAAACTCCGAAACTCCAAAACTCCAAAACTCCAAAACTCCAAAACTGCAAAACTCCAAAATTCCAAAACTCTAAAACTCCAAAACTCCAAAACTCCGAAACTCCAAAACTCCAAAACTCCAATACTCCGAAACTCCAAAACTCCGAAACTCCGAAACTCCAAAACTCCAAAACTCCGAAACTCCAAAACTCCGAAACTCCGAAACTCCAAAACTCCGAAACTCCAAAACTCCAAAACTCCAAAACTCCGAAACTCCAAAACTCCAAAACTCCAAAACTCCAAAACTCCGAAACTCCAAAATCCAAAACTCCGAAACTCCGAAACTCCAAAACTCCAAAACTCCAAAACTCCAAAACTCCAAAACTCCGAAACTCCGAAACTCCAAAACTCCAAAACTCCAAAACTCCGAAACTCCGAAACTCCGAAACTCCAAAACTCCAAAACTCCAAAACTCCGAAACTCCGAAACTCCAAAACTCCAAAACTCCGAAACTCCGAAACTCCGAAACTCCGAAACTCCAAAACTCCAAAACTCCAAAACTCCGAAACTCCAAAACTCCGAAACTCCAAAACTCCGAAACTCCAAAACTCCAAAACTCCGAAACTCCGAAACTCCAAAACTCCAAAACTCCGAAACTCCAAAACTCCAAAACTCCAAAACTGCAAAACTCCAAAACTGCAAAACTCCGAAACTCCAAAACTCCAAAACTCCGAAACTCCGAAACTCCGAAACTCCAAAACTCCAAAACTCCAAAACTCCGAAACTCCGAAACTCCGAAACTCCAAAACTCCGAAACTCCAAAACTCCAAAACTCCAAAACTCCGAAACTCCAAAACTCCAAAACTCCAATACTCCGAAACTCCGAAACTCCAAAACTCCAAAACTCCAAAACTCCAAAACTCCAAAACTCCAAAACTCCAAAACTCCGAAACTCCAAAACTCCAAAACTCCAAAACTCCAAAACTCCAAAACTCCAAAACTCCGAAACTCCAAAACTCCAAAACTCCGAAACTCCAAAACTCCAAAACTCCAAAACTCCAAAACCGCAAAACTCCAAAACTCCAAAACTCCGAAACTCCTAAACTCCAAAACTCCAAAACTCCAAAACTCCGAAACTCCAAAACTCCAAAACTCCAAAACTGCAAAACTCCAAAACTCCGAAACTCCAAAACTCCAAAACACCAAAACTCCAAAACTCCGAAACTCCGAAACTCCAAAACTCCAAAACTCTAGAACTCCGAAACTCCAAAACTCCAAAACTGCAAAACTCCGAAACTCCAAAACTCCAAAACTCCAAAACTCCGAAACTCCGAAACTCCGAAACTCCGAAACTCCAAAACACCAAAACTCCAAAACTCCGAAACTCCGAAACTCCAAAACTCCAAAACTCCGAAACTCCGAAACTCCAAAACTCCAAAACTCCAAAACTCCGAAACTCCAAAACTCCAAAACTCCGAAACTCCAAAACTCCAAAACTCCAAAACTGCAAAACTCCAAAACTCCAAAACTCCGAAACTCCGAAACTCCGAAACTCCAAAACTCCGAAACTCCGAAACTCCAAAACTCCAAAACTCCGAAACTCCGAAACTCCAAAACTCCAAAACTCCGAAACTGCAAAACTCCAAAACTGCAAAACTCCGAAACTCCAAAACTCCAAAACTCCAAAACTCCGAAACTCCGAAACTCCGAAACTCCAAAACTCCAAAACTCCGAAACTCCGAAACTCCAAAACTCCAAAACTCCAAAACTCCGAAACTCCTAAAACTCCGATACTCCGAAACTCCAAAACTCCAAAACTCCAAAACTCCGAAACTCCGAAACTCCGAAACTCCGAAACTCCAAAACACCAAAACTCCAAAACTCCGAAACTCCGAAACTCCAAAACTCCAAAACTCCGAAACTCCGAAACTCCGAAACTCCGAAACTCCAAAACTCCAAAACTCCAAAACTCCGAAACTCCTAAAACTCCGATACTCCGAAACTCCGAAACTCCGAAACTCCGAAACTCCGAAACTCCAAAACACCAAAACTCCAAAACTCCGAAACTCCGAAACTCCAAAACTCCAAAACTCCGAAACTCCGAAACTCCGAAACTCCAAAACTCCAAAACTCCAAAACTCCGAAACTCCAAAACTCCAAAACTCCAAAACTCCGAAACTCCGAAACTCCAAAACTCCAAAACTCCAAAACTCCGAAACTCCAAAACTCCGAAACTCCAAAACTCCAAAACTCCAAAACTCCAAAACTCCAAAACTCCAAAACTCCGAAACTCCAAAACTCCAAAACTCCAAAACTCCAAAACTCCAAAACTCCAAAACTCCAAAACTCCAAAACTCCAAAACTCCGAAACTCCGAAACTCCAAAACTCCAAAACTCCGAAACTGCAAAACTCCAAAACTGCAAAACTCCGAAACTCCAAAACTCCAAAACTCCAAAACTCCGAAACTCCGAAACTCCAAAACTCCGAAACTCCGAAACTCCGAAACTCCAAAACTCCAAAACTCCAAAACTCCGAAACTCCTAAAACTCCGATACTCCGAAACTCCAAAACTCCAAATCTCCAAAACTCCGAAACTCCGAAACTCCGAAACTCCAAAACACCAAAACTCCAAAACTCCGAAACTCCGAAACTCCAAAACTCCAAAACTCCGAAACTCCGAAACTCCGAAACTCCAAAACTCCAAAACTCCAAAACTCCGAAACTCCAAAACTCCAAAACTCCAAAACTCCAAAACTCCGAAACTCCGAAACTCCAAAACTCCAAAACTCCAAAACTCCGAAACTCCAAAACTCCGAAACTCCAAAACTCCAAAACTCCAAAACTCCAAAACTCCAAAACTCCAGAAACTCCAAAACTCCAAAACTCCAAAACTCCAAAACTGCAAAACTCCAAAACTCCAAAACTCCGAAACTCCTAAACTCCAAAACTCCAAAACTCCAAAACTCCGAAACTCCAAAACTCCAAAACTCCAAAACTGCAAAACTCCAAAACTCCGAAACTCCAAAACTCCAAAACACCAAAACTCCAAAACTCCGAAACTCCGAAACTCCAAAACTCCAAAACTCTAGAACTCCGAAACTCCAAAACTCCAAAACTGCAAAACTCCGAAACTCCAAAACTCCAAAACTCCAAAACTCCGAAACTCCGAAACTCCGAAACTCCGAAACTCCAAAACACCAAAACTCCAAAACTCCGAAACTCCGAAACTCCAAAACTCCAAAACTCCGAAACTCCGAAACTCCAAAACTCCAAAACTCCAAAACTCCGAAACTCCAAAACTCCAAAACTCCGAAACTCCAAAACTCCAAAACTCCAAAACTGCAAAACTCCGAAACTCCGAAACTCCAAAACTCCAAAACTCCGAAACTCCAAAACTCCAAAACTCCAAAACTGCAAAACTCCAAAACTGCAAAACTCCGAAACTCCAAAACTCCAAAACTCCGAAACTCCGAAACTCCGAAACTCCGAAACTCCAAAACTCCAAAACTCCAAAACTCCGAAACTCCGAAACTCCGAAACTCCAAAACTCCGAAACTCCAAAACTCCAAAACTCCAAAACTCCGAAACTCCAAAACTCCAAAACTCCAATACTCCGAAACTCCAAAACTCCGAAACTCCGAAACTCCAAAACTCCAAAACTCCGAAACTCCAAAACTCCGAAACTCCGAAACTCCAAAACTCCGAACCTCCAAAACTCCAAAACTCCAAAACTCCGAAACTCCAAAACTCCAAAACTCCAAAACTGCAAAACTCCAAAACTCCAAAACTCCAAAACTCCAAAACTCCGAAACTCCAAAATCCAAAACTCCGAAACTCCGAAACTCCAAAACTCCAAAACTCCAAAACTCCAAAACTCCAAAACTCCGAAACTCCGAAACTCCAAAACTCCAAAACTCCAAAACTCCGAAACTCCGAAACTCCGAAACTCCAAAACTCCAAAACTCCAAAACTCCGAAACTCCGAAACTCCAAAACTCCAAAACTCCGAAACTCCGAAACTCCGAAACTCCGAAACTCCAAAACTCCAAAACTCCAAAACTCCGAAACTCCAAAACTCTGAAACTCCAAAACTCCGAAACTCCAAAACTCCAAAACTCCGAAACTCCGAAACTCCAAAACTCCAAAACTCCGAAACTCCAAAACTCCAAAACTCCAAAACTGCAAAACTCCAAAACTGCAAAACTCCGAAACTCCAAAACTCCAAAACTCCGAAACTCCGAAACTCCGAAACTCCGAAACTCCAAAACTCCAAAACTCCAAAACTCCGAAACTCCGAAACTCCGAAACTCCAAAACTCCGAAACTCCAAAACTCCAAAACTCCAAAACTCCGAAACTCCAAAACTCCAAAACTCCAAT
Source organism: Amblyomma mixtum (assembly GCF_055824585.1). NCBI lineage: Eukaryota > Metazoa > Arthropoda > Arachnida > Ixodida > Ixodidae > Amblyomma > Amblyomma mixtum. The sequence goes on along the minus strand of NW_028317651.1, from coordinate 2,846,534 downwards.
ACTCCGAAACTCCAAAACTCCGAAACTCCGAAACTCCAAAACTCCAAAACTCCGAAACTCCAAAACTCCGAAACTCCGAAACTCCAAAACTCCGAACCTCCAAAACTCCAAAACTCCAAAACTCCGAAACTCCAAAACTCCAAAACTCCAAAACTCCAAAACTCCGAAACTCCAAAATCCAAAACTCCAAAACTCCAAAACTCCAAAACTCCGAAACTCGGAAACTCCAAAACTCCAAAACTCCGAAACTCCATAACTCCAAAACTCCGAAACTCCAAAACTCCAAAACTCCAAAACTCCAAAACTCCGAAACTCCGAAACTCCGAAACTCCAAAACTCCAAAACTCCAAAACTCCAAAACTCCGAAACTCCGAAACTCCAAAACTCCAAAACTCCAAAACTCCAAAACTCCAAAACTCCGAAACTCCGAAACTCCAAAACTCCAAAACTCTAGAACTCCGAAACTCCAAAACTCCAAAACTCCAAAACTCCAAAACTGCAAAACTCCAAAACTCCGAAACTCCAAAACTCCAAAACTCCAAAACTCCAAAACTCCGAAACTCCAAAACTCCAAAACTCCAAAACTCCAAAACTCCAAAACTCCGAAACTCCAAAATCCAAAACTCCAAAACTCCAAAACTCCAAAACTCCGAAACTCGGAAACTCCAAAACTCCAAAACTCCGAAACTCCATAACTCCAAAACTCCGAAACTCCAAAACTCCAAAACTCCAAAACTCCAAAACTCCGAAACTCCGAAACTCCGAAACTCCAAAACTCCAAAACTCCAAAACTCCAAAACTCCGAAACTCCGAAACTCCAAAACTCCAAAACTCCAAAACTCCAAAACTCCAAAACTCCGAAACTCCGAAACTCCAAAACTCCAAAACTCTAGAACTCCGAAACTCCAAAACTCCAAAACTCCAAAACTCCAAAACTGCAAAACTCCAAAACTCCGAAACTCCAAAACTCCAAAACTCCAAAACTCCAAAACTCCGAAACTCCAAAACTCCAGAACTCCAAAACTCCAAAACTGCAAAACTCCAAAACTCCAAAACTCCGAAACTCCGAAACTCCGAAACTCCGAAACTCCAAAACTCCGAAACTCCGAAACTCCGAAACTCCATAACTCCAAAACTCCGAAACTCCAAAACTCCAAAACTCCAAAACTCCAAAACTCCGAAACTCCGAAACTCCGAAACTCCAAAACTCCAAAACTCCAAAACTCCAAAACTCCGAAACTCCGAAACTCCAAAACTCCAAAACTCCAAAACTCCAAAACTCCGAAACTCCGAAACTCCAAAACTCCAAAACTCTAGAACTCCGAAACTCCAAAACTCCAAAACTCCAAAACTCCAAAACTGCAAAACTCCAAAACTCCGAAACTCCAAAACTCCAAAACTCCAAAACTCCAAAACTGCGAAACTCCAAAACTCCAGAACTCCAAAACTCCAAAACTGCAAAACTCCAAAACTCCAAAACTCCGAAACTCCGAAACTCCGAAACTCCAAAACTCCAAAACTCCAAAACTCCAAAACTCCGAAACTCCGAAACTCCAAAACTCCAAAACTCCAAAACTCCAAAACTCCGAAACTCCGAAACTCCAAAACTCCAAAACTCTAGAACTCCGAAACTCCAAAACTCCAAAACTCCAAAACTCCAAAACTGCAAAACTCCAAAACTCCGAAACTCCAAAACTCCAAAACTCCAAAACTCCAAAACTCCGAAACTCCAAAACTCCAGAACTCCAAAACTCCAAAACTGCAAAACTCCAAAACTCCAAAACTCCAAAACTCCAAAACTCCAAAACTCCGAAACTCCAAAACTCCGAAACTCCAAAACTCCAAAACTCCGAAACTCCAAAACTCCAAAACTCCAAAACTCCGAAACTCCGAAACTCCAAAACTCCAAAACTCCGAAACTCCAAAACTCCAAAACTCCAAAACTCCGAAACTCCAAAACTCCAAAACTCCAAAACTCCAAAACTGCAAAACTCCAAAATTCCAAAACTCTAAAACTCCAAAACTCCAAAACTCCGAAACTCCAAAACTCCAAAACTCCAATACTCCGAAACTCCAAAACTCCGAAACTCCGAAACTCCAAAACTCCAAAACTCCGAAACTCCAAAACTCCGAAACTCCGAAACTCCAAAACTCCGAAACTCCAAAACTCCAAAACTCCAAAACTCCGAAACTCCAAAACTCCAAAACTCCAAAACTCCAAAACTCCGAAACTCCAAAATCCAAAACTCCGAAACTCCGAAACTCCAAAACTCCAAAACTCCAAAACTCCAAAACTCCAAAACTCCGAAACTCCGAAACTCCAAAACTCCAAAACTCCAAAACTCCGAAACTCCGAAACTCCGAAACTCCAAAACTCCAAAACTCCAAAACTCCGAAACTCCGAAACTCCAAAACTCCAAAACTCCGAAACTCCGAAACTCCGAAACTCCGAAACTCCAAAACTCCAAAACTCCAAAACTCCGAAACTCCAAAACTCCGAAACTCCAAAACTCCGAAACTCCAAAACTCCAAAACTCCGAAACTCCGAAACTCCAAAACTCCAAAACTCCGAAACTCCAAAACTCCAAAACTCCAAAACTGCAAAACTCCAAAACTGCAAAACTCCGAAACTCCAAAACTCCAAAACTCCGAAACTCCGAAACTCCGAAACTCCAAAACTCCAAAACTCCAAAACTCCGAAACTCCGAAACTCCGAAACTCCAAAACTCCGAAACTCCAAAACTCCAAAACTCCAAAACTCCGAAACTCCAAAACTCCAAAACTCCAATACTCCGAAACTCCGAAACTCCAAAACTCCAAAACTCCAAAACTCCAAAACTCCAAAACTCCAAAACTCCAAAACTCCGAAACTCCAAAACTCCAAAACTCCAAAACTCCAAAACTCCAAAACTCCGAAACTCCAAAATCCAAAACTCCAAAACTCCAAAACTCCAAAACTCCGAAACTCGGAAACTCCAAAACTCCAAAACTCCGAAACTCCATAACTCCAAAACTCCGAAACTCCAAAACTCCAAAACTCCAAAACTCCAAAACTCCAAAACTCCAAAACTCCAAAACTCCGAAACTCCGAAACTCCGAAACTCCGAAACTCCGAAACTCCAAAACTCCGAAACTCCAAAACTCCAAAACTCCAAAACTCCGAAACTCCAAAACTCCAAAACTCCAATACTCCGAAACTCCGAAACTCCAAAACTCCAAAACTCCGAAACTCCGAAACTCCGAAACTCCAAAACTCCAAAACTCCAAAACTCCGAAACTCCGAAACTCCGAAACTCCAAAACTCCGAAACTCCAAAACTCCAAAACTCCAAAACTCCGAAACTCCGAAACTCCAAAACTCCAAAACTCCAAAACTCCAAAACTGCAAAACTCCAAAACTCCGAAACTCCAAAACTCCAAAACTCCAAAACTCCAAAACTCCGAAACTCCAAAACTCCAAAACTCCAAAACTCCAAAACTCCAAAACTCCGAAACTCCAAAATCCAAAACTCCAAAACTCCAAAACTCCAAAACTCCGAAACTCGGAAACTCCAAAACTCCAAAACTCCGAAACTCCATAACTCCAAAACTCCGAAACTCCAAAACTCCAAAACTCCAAAACTCCAAAACTCCGAAACTCCGAAACTCCGAAACTCCAAAACTCCAAAACTCCAAAACTCCAAAACTCCGAAACTCCGAAACTCCAAAACTCCAAAACTCCAAAACTCCAAAACTCCAAAACTCCAAAACTCCGAAACTCCGAAACTCCAAAACTCCAAAACTCTAGAACTCCGAAACTCCAAAACTCCAAAACTCCAAAACTCCAAAACTGCAAAACTCCAAAACTCCGAAACTCCAAAACTCCAAAACTCCAAAACTCCAAAACTCCGAAACTCCAAAACTCCAGAACTCCAAAACTCCAAAACTGCAAAACTCCAAAACTCCAAAACTCCGAAACTCCGAAACTCCGAAACTCCGAAACTCCAAAACTCCGAAACTCCGAAACTCCGAAACTCCATAACTCCAAAACTCCGAAACTCCAAAACTCCAAAACTCCAAAACTCCAAAACTCCGAAACTCCGAAACTCCGAAACTCCAAAACTCCAAAACTCCAAAACTCCAAAACTCCGAAACTCCGAAACTCCAAAACTCCAAAACTCCAAAACTCCAAAACTCCGAAACTCCGAAACTCCAAAACTCCAAAACTCTAGAACTCCGAAACTCCAAAACTCCAAAACTCCAAAACTCCAAAACTGCAAAACTCCAAAACTCCGAAACTCCAAAACTCCAAAACTCCAAAACTCCAAAACTCCGAAACTCCAAAACTCCAGAACTCCAAAACTCCAAAACTGCAAAACTCCAAAACTCCAAAACTCCGAAACTCCGAAACTCCGAAACTCCAAAACTCCAAAACTCCAAAACTCCAAAACTCCGAAACTCCGAAACTCCAAAACTCCAAAACTCCAAAACTCCAAAACTCCGAAACTCCGAAACTCCAAAACTCCAAAACTCTAGAACTCCGAAACTCCAAAACTCCAAAACTCCAAAACTCCAAAACTGCAAAACTCCAAAACTCCGAAACTCCAAAACTCCAAAACTCCAAAACTCCAAAACTCCGAAACTCCAAAACTCCAGAACTCCAAAACTCCAAAACTGCAAAACTCCAAAACTCCAAAACTCCAAAACTCCAAAACTCCAAAACTCCGAAACTCCAAAACTCCGAAACTCCAAAACTCCAAAACTCCGAAACTCCAAAACTCCAAAACTCCAAAACTCCGAAACTCCGAAACTCCAAAACTCCAAAACTCCGAAACTCCAAAACTCCAAAACTCCAAAACTCCGAAACTCCAAAACTCCAAAACTCCAAAACTCCAAAACTGCAAAACTCCAAAATTCCAAAACTCTAAAACTCCAAAACTCCAAAACTCCGAAACTCCAAAACTCCAAAACTCCAATACTCCGAAACTCCAAAACTCCGAAACTCCGAAACTCCAAAACTCCAAAACTCCGAAACTCCAAAACTCCGAAACTCCGAAACTCCAAAACTCCGAAACTCCAAAACTCCAAAACTCCAAAACTCCGAAACTCCAAAACTCCAAAACTCCAAAACTCCAAAACTCCGAAACTCCAAAATCCAAAACTCCGAAACTCCGAAACTCCAAAACTCCAAAACTCCAAAACTCCAAAACTCCAAAACTCCGAAACTCCGAAACTCCAAAACTCCAAAACTCCAAAACTCCGAAACTCCGAAACTCCGAAACTCCAAAACTCCAAAACTCCAAAACTCCGAAACTCCGAAACTCCAAAACTCCAAAACTCCGAAACTCCGAAACTCCGAAACTCCGAAACTCCAAAACTCCAAAACTCCAAAACTCCGAAACTCCAAAACTCCGAAACTCCAAAACTCCGAAACTCCAAAACTCCAAAACTCCGAAACTCCGAAACTCCAAAACTCCAAAACTCCGAAACTCCAAAACTCCAAAACTCCAAAACTGCAAAACTCCAAAACTGCAAAACTCCGAAACTCCAAAACTCCAAAACTCCGAAACTCCGAAACTCCGAAACTCCAAAACTCCAAAACTCCAAAACTCCGAAACTCCGAAACTCCGAAACTCCAAAACTCCGAAACTCCAAAACTCCAAAACTCCGAAACTCCGAAACTCCAAAACTCCAAAACTCCAATACTCCGAAACTCCAAAACTCCGAAACTCCGAAACTCCAAAACTCCAAAACTCCGAAACTCCAAAACTCCGAAACTCCGAAACTCCAAAACTCCGAACCTCCAAAACTCCAAAACTCCAAAACTCCGAAACTCCAAAACTCCAAAACTCCAAAACTCCAAAACTCCGAAACTCCAAAATCCAAAACTCCAAAACTCCAAAACTCCAAAACTCCGAAACTCGGAAACTCCAAAACTCCAAAACTCCGAAACTCCATAACTCCAAAACTCCGAAACTCCAAAACTCCAAAACTCCAAAACTCCAAAACTCCGAAACTCCGAAACTCCGAAACTCCAAAACTCCAAAACTCCAAAACTCCAAAACTCCAAAACTCCGAAACTCCGAAACTCCAAAACTCCAAAACTCCAAAACTCCAAAACTCCGAAACTCCGAAACTCCAAAACTCCAAAACTCTAGAACTCCGAAACTCCAAAACTCCAAAACTCCAAAACTCCAAAACTGCAAAACTCCAAAACTCCGAAACTCCAAAACTCCAAAACTCTAAAACTCCAAAACTCCGAAACTCCAAAACTCCAGAACTCCAAAACTCCAAAACTGCAAAACTCCAAATCTCCAAAACTCCGAAACTCCGAAACTCCGAAACTCCGAAACTCCAAAACTCCGAAACTCCGAAACTCCAAAACTCCAAAACTCCGAAACTCCGAAACTCCAAAACTCCAAAACTCCGAAACTGCAAAACTCCAAAACTGCAAAACTCCGAAACTCCAAAACTCCAAAACTCCAAAACTCCGAAACTCCGAAACTCCAAAACTCCGAAACTCCGAAACTCCGAAACTCCAAAACTCCAAAACTCCAAAACTCCGAAACTCCTAAAACTCCGATACTCCGAAACTCCAAAACTCCAAATCTCCAAAACTCCGAAACTCCGAAACTCCGAAACTCCAAAACACCAAAACTCCAAAACTCCGAAACTCCGAAACTCCAAAACTCCAAAACTCCGAAACTCCGAAACTCCGAAACTCCAAAACTCCAAAACTCCAAAACTCCGAAACTCCAAAACTCCAAAACTCCAAAACTCCAAAACTCCAAAACTCCGAAAGTCCGAAACTCCAAAACTCCAAAACTCCAAAACTCCGAAACTCCAAAACTCCGAAACTCCAAAACTCCAAAACTCCAAAACTCCAAAACTCCAAAACTCCGAAACTCCAAAACTCCAAAACTCCAAAACTCCAAAACTGCAAAACTCCAAAACTCCAAAACTCCGAAACTCCTAAACTCCAAAACTCCAAAACTCCAAAACTCCGAAACTCCAAAACTCCAAAACTCCAAAACTGCAAAACTCCAAAACTCCGAAACTCCAAAACTCCAAAACACCAAAACTCCAAAACTCCGAAACTCCGAAACTCCAAAACTCCAAAACTCTAGAACTCCGAAACTCCAAAACTCCAAAACTGCAAACTCCGAAACTCCAAAACTCCAAAACTCCAAAACTCCGAAACTCCGAAACTCCGAAACTCCGAAACTCCAAAACACCAAAACTCCAAAACTCCGAAACTCCGAAACTTCAAAACTCCAAAACTCCGAAACTCCGAAACTCCAAAACTCCAAAACTCCAAAACTCCGAAACTCCAAAACTCCAAAACTCCGAAACTCCAAAACTCCAAAACTCCAAAACTGCAAAACTCCGAAACTCCGAAACTCCAAAACTCCAAAACTCCGAAACTCCAAAACTCCAAAACTCCAAAACTGCAAAACTCCAAAACTGCAAAACTCCGAAACTCCAAAACTCCAAAACTCCGAAACTCCGAAACTCCGAAACTCCGAAACTCCAAAACTCCAAAACTCCAAAACTCCGAAACTCCGAAACTCCGAAACTCCAAAACTCCGAAACTCCAAAACTCCAAAACTCCAAAACTCCGAAACTCCAAAACTCCAAAACTCCAATACTCCGAAACTCCAAAACTCCGAAACTCCGAAACTCCAAAACTCCAAAACTCCGAAACTCCAAAACTCCGAAACTCCGAAACTCCAAAACTCCGAACCTCCAAAACTCCAAAACTCCAAAACTCCGAAACTCCAAAACTCCAAAACTCCAAAACTGCAAAACTCCAAAACTCCAAAACTCCAAAACTCCGAAACTCCAAAATCCAAAACTCCGAAACTCCGAAACTCCAAAACTCCAAAACTCCAAAACTCCAAAACTCCAAAACTCCGAAACTCCGAAACTCCAAAACTCCAAAACTCCGAAACTCCGAAACTCCGAAACTCCAAAACTCCAAAACTCCAAAACTCCGAAACTCCGAAACTCCAAAACTCCAAAACTCCGAAACTCCGAAACTCCGAAACTCCGAAACTCCAAAACTCCAAAACTCCAAAACTCCGAAACTCCAAAACTCCGAAACTCCAAAACTCCGAAACTCCAAAACTCCAAAACTCCGAAACTCCGAAACTCCAAAACTCCAAAACTCCGAAACTCCAAAACTCCAAAACTCCAAAACTGCAAAACTCCAAAACTGCAAAACTCCGAAACTCCAAAACTCCAAAACTCCGAAACTCCGAAACTCCGAAACTCCGAAACTCCAAAACTCCAAAACTCCAAAACTCCGAAACTCCGAAACTCCGAAACTCCAAAACTCCGAAACTCCAAAACTCCAAAACTCCAAAACTCCGAAACTCCAAAACTCCAAAACTCCAATACTCCGAAACTCCAAAACTCCGAAACTCCGAAACTCCAAAACTCCAAAACTCCGAAACTCCAAAACTCCGAAACTCCGAAACTCCAAAACTCCGAACCTCCAAAACTCCAAAACTCCAAAACTCCGAAACTCCAAAACTCCAAAACTCCAAAACTCCAAAACTCCGAAACTCCAAAATCCAAAACTCCAAAACTCCAAAACTCCAAAACTCCGAAACTCGGAAACTCCAAAACTCCAAAACTCCGAAACTCCATAACTCCAAAACTCCGAAACTCCAAAACTCCAAAACTCCAAAACTCCAAAACTCCGAAACTCCGAAACTCCGAAACTCCAAAACTCCAAAACTCCAAAACTCCAAAACTCCGAAACTCCGAAACTCCAAAACTCCAAAACTCCAAAACTCCAAAACTCCGAAACTCCGAAACTCCAAAACTCCAAAACTCTAGAACTCCGAAACTCCAAAACTCCAAAACTCCAAAACTCCAAAACTGCAAAACTCCAAAACTCCGAAACTCCAAAACTCCAAAACTCCAAAACTCCAAAACTCCGAAACTCCAAAACTCCAGAACTCCAAAACTGCAAAACTGCAAAACTCCAAAACTCCAAAACTCCGAAACTCCGAAACTCCGAAACTCCGAAACTCCAAAACTCCGAAACTCCGAAACTCCAAAACTCCAAAACTCCGAAACTCCGAAACTCCAAAACTCCAAAACTCCGAAACTGCAAAACTCCAAAACTGCAAAACTCCGAAACTCCAAAACTCCAAAACTCCGAAACTCCGAAACTCCAAAACTCCGAAACTCCGAAACTCCGAAACTCCAAAACTCCAAAACTCCAAAACTCCGAAACTCCTAAAACTCCGATACTCCGAAACTCCAAAACTCCAAATCTCCAAAACTCCGAAACTCCGAAACTCCGAAACTCCAAAACACCAAAACTCCAAAACTCCGAAACTCCGAAACTCCAAAACTCCAAAACTCCGAAACTCCGAAACTCCGAAACTCCAAAACTCCAAAACTCCAAAACTCCGAAACTCCAAAACTCCAAAACTCCAAAACTCCAAAACTCCAAAACTCCGAAACTCCGAAACTCCAAAACTCCAAAACTCCAAAACTCCGAAACTCCAAAACTCCGAAACTCCAAAACTCCAAAACTCCAAAACTCCAAAACTCCAAAACTCCGAAACTCCAAAACTCCAAAACTCCAAAACTCCAAAACTGCAAAACTCCAAAACTCCAAAACTCCGAAACTCCTAAACTCCAAAACTCCAAAACTCCGAAACTCCAAAACTCCAAAACTCCAAAACTGCAAAACTCCAAAACTCCGAAACTCCAAAACTCCAAAACACCAAAACTCCAAAACTCCGAAACTCCGAAACTCCAAAACTCCAAAACTCTAGAACTCCGAAACTCCAAAACTCCAAAACTGCAAAACTCCGAAACTCCAAAACTCCAAAACTCCAAAACTCCGAAACTCCGAAACTCCGAAACTCCAAAACTCCAAAACTCCAAAACTCCGAAACTCCGAAACTCCAAAACTCCGAAACTCCAAAACTCCAAAACTCCAAAACTCCGAAACTCCAAAACTCCAAAACTCCAATACTCCGAAACTCCAAAACTCCGAAACTCCGAAACTCCAAAACTCCAAAACTCCGAAACTCCAAAACTCCGAAACTCCGAAACTCCAAAACTCCGAACCTCCAAAACTCCAAAACTCCAAAACTCCGAAACTCCAAAACTCCAAAACTCCAAAACTGCAAAACTCCAAAACTCCAAAACTCCAAAACTCCGAAACTCCAAAATCCAAAACTCCGAAACTCCGAAACTCCAAAACTCCAAAACTCCAAAACTCCAAAACTCCAAAACTCCGAAACTCCGAAACTCCAAAACTCCAAAACTCCAAAACTCCGAAACTCCGAAACTCCGAAACTCCAAACTCCAAAACTCCAAAACTCCGAAACTCCGAAACTCCAAAACTCCAAAACTCCGAAACTCCGAAACTCCGAAACTCCGAAACTCCAAAACTCCAAAACTCCAAAACTCCGAAACTCCAAAACTCCGAAACTCCAAAACTCCGAAACTCCAAAACTCCAAAACTCCGAAACTCCGAAACTCCAAAACTCCAAAACTCCGAAACTCCAAAACTCCAAAACTCCAAAACTGCAAAACTCCAAAACTGCAAAACTCCGAAACTCCAAAACTCCAAAACTCCGAAACTCCGAAACTCCGAAACTCCGAAACTCCAAAACTCCAAAACTCCAAAACTCCGAAACTCCGAAACTCCGAAACTCCAAAACTCCGAAACTCCAAAACTCCAAAACTCCAAAACTCCGAAACTCCAAAACTCCAAAACTCCAATACTCCGAAACTCCAAAACTCCGAAACTCCGAAACTCCAAAACTCCAAAACTCCGAAACTCCAAAACTCCGAAACTCCGAAACTCCAAAACTCCGAACCTCCAAAACTCCAAAACTCCAAAACTCCGAAACTCCAAAACTCCAAAACTCCAAAACTCCAAAACTCCGAAACTCCAAAATCCAAAACTCCAAAACTCCAAAACTCCAAAACTCCGAAACTCGGAAACTCCAAAACTCCAAAACTCCGAAACTCCATAACTCCAAAACTCCGAAACTCCAAAACTCCAAAACTCCAAAACTCCAAAACTCCGAAACTCCGAAACTCCGAAACTCCAAAACTCCAAAACTCCAAAACTCCAAAACTCCGAAACTCCGAAACTCCAAAACTCCAAAACTCCAAAACTCCAAAACTCCGAAACTCCGAAACTCCAAAACTCCAAAACTCTAGAACTCCGAAACTCCAAAACTCCAAAACTCCAAAACTCCAAAACTGCAAAACTCCAAAACTCCGAAACTCCAAAACTCCAAAACTCCAAAACTCCGAAACTCCAAAACTCCAGAACTCCAAAACTCCAAAACTGCAAAACTCCAAAACTCCGAAACTCCGAAACTCCGAAACTCCGAAACTCCAAAACTCCGAAACTCCGAAACTCCAAAACTCCAAAACTCCGAAACTCCGAAACTCCAAAACTCCAAAACTCCGAAACTGCAAAACTCCAAAACTGCAAAACTCCGAAACTCCAAAACTCCAAAACTCCGAAACTCCGAAACTCCAAAACTCCGAAACTCCGAAACTCCGAAACTCCAAAACTCCAAAACTCCAAAACTCCGAAACTCCTAAAACTCCGATACTCCGAAACTCCAAAACTCCAAATCTCCAAAACTCCGAAACTCCGAAACTCCGAAACTCCAAAACACCAAAACTCCAAAACTCCGAAACTCCGAAACTCCAAAACTCCAAAACTCCGAAACTCCGAAACTCCAAAACTCCAAAACTCCAAAACTCCAAAACTCCAAAACTCCGAAACTCCGAAACTCCAAAACTCCAAAACTCCAAAACTCCGAAACTCCAAAACTCCGAAACTCCAAAACTCCAAAACTCCAAAACTCCAAAACTCCGAAACTCCAAAACTCCAAAACTCCAAAACTCCAAAACTGCAAAACTCCAAAACTCCAAAACTCCGAAACTCCTAAACTCCAAAACTCCAAAACTCCAAAACTCCGAAACTCCAAAACTCCAAAACTCCAAAACTGCAAAACTCCAAAACTCCGAAACTCCAAAACTCCAAAACACCAAAACTCCAAAACTCCGAAACTCCGAAACTCCAAAACTCCAAAACTCTAGAACTCCGAAACTCCAAAACTCCAAAACTGCAAAACTCCGAAACTCCAAAACTCCAAAACTCCAAAACTCCGAAACTCCGAAACTCCGAAACTCCGAAACTCCAAAACACCAAAACTCCAAAACTCCGAAACTCCGAAACTCCAAAACTCCAAAACTCCGAAACTCCGAAACTCCAAAACTCCAAAACTCCAAAACTCCGAAACTCCAAAACTCCAAAACTCCGAAACTCCAAAACTGCAAAACTCCAAAACTCCAAAACTCCGAAACTCCGAAACTCCGAAACTCCAAAACTCCGAAACTCCGAAACTCCAAAACTCCAAAACTCCGAAACTCCGAAACTCCAAAACTCCAAAACTCCGAAACTGCAAAACTCCAAAACTGCAAAACTCCGAAACTCCAAAACTCCAAAACTCCAAAACTCCGAAACTCCGAAACTCCGAAACTCCAAAACTCCAAAACTCCGAAACTCCGAAACTCCAAAACTCCAAAACTCCAAAACTCCGAAACTCCTAAAACTCCGATACTCCGAAACTCCAAAACTCCAAAACTCCAAAACTCCGAAACTCCGAAACTCCGAAACTCCGAAACTCCAAAACACCAAAACTCCAAAACTCCGAAACTCCGAAACTCCAAAACTCCAAAACTCCGAAACTCCGAAACTCCGAAACTCCGAAACTCCAAAACTCCAAAACTCCAAAACTCCGAAACTCCTAAAACTCCGATACTCCGAAACTCCGAAACTCCGAAACTCCGAAACTCCGAAACTCCAAAACACCAAAACTCCAAAACTCCGAAACTCCGAAACTCCAAAACTCCAAAACTCCGAAACTCCGAAACTCCGAAACTCCAAAACTCCAAAACTCCAAAACTCCGAAACTCCAAAACTCCAAAACTCCAAAACTCCGAAACTCCGAAACTCCAAAACTCCAAAACTCCAAAACTCCGAAACTCCAAAACTCCGAAACTCCAAAACTCCAAAACTCCAAAACTCCAAAACTCCAAAACTCCAAAACTCCGAAACTCCAAAACTCCAAAACTCCAAAACTCCAAAACTCCAAAACTCCAAAACTCCAAAACTCCGAAACTCCAAAACTCCAAAACTCCGAAACTCCGAAACTCCAAAACTCCGAAACTCCGAAACTCCAAAACTCCGAAACTCCAAAACTCCGAAACTCCGAAACTCCGAAACTCCAAAACTCCAAAACTCCGAAACTCCAAAACTCCGAAACTCCAAAACTCCAAAACTCCAAAACTCCAAAACTCCGAAACTCCAAAACTCCGAAACTCCAAAACTCCAAAACTCCGAAACTCCGAAACTCCAAAACTCCAAAACTCCGAAACTCCAAAACTCCAAAACTCCAAAACTGCAAAACTCCAAAACTGCAAAACTCCGAAACTCCAAAACTCCGAAACTCCGAAACTCCGAAACTCCGAAACTCCAAAACTCCAAAACTCCAAAACTCCGAAACTCGGAAACTCCAAAACTCCAAAATCCAAAACTCCAAAACTCCAAAACTCCGAAACTCGGAAACTCCAAAACTCCAAAACTCCGAAACTCCATAACTCCGAAACTCCGAAACTCCGAAACTCCGAAACTCCAAAAGTCCAAAACTCCAAAACTCCGAAACTCCAAAACTCCAAAACTCCAAAACTCCAAAACTCCAAAACTCCGAAACTCCGAAACTCCAAAACTCCAAAACTCCAAAACTCCGAAACTCCAAAACTCCGAAACTCCAAAACTCCAAAACTCCAAAACTCCAAAACTCCGAAACTCCAAAACTCCGAAACTCCAAAACTCCAAAACTCCGAAACTCCGAAACTCCAAAACTCCAAAACTCCGAAACTCCAAAACTCCAAAACAGCAGAACTCGAAAACTGCAAAACTCCGAAACTCCAAAACTCCAAAACTCCGAAACTCCGAAACTCCGAAACTCCGAAACTCCGAAACTCCGAAACTCCGAAACTCCAAAACTCCAAAACTCCAGAACTCCAAAACTCCGAAACTCCGAAACTCCGAAACTCCGAAACTCCAAAACTCCAAAACTCCAAAACTCCGAAACTCCAAAACTCCAAAACTCCAATACTCCGAAACTCCAAAACTCCGAAACTCCGAAACTCCAAAACTCCAAAACTCCGAAACTCCAAAACTCCGAAACTCCGAAACTCCAAAACTCCGAAACTCCAAAACTCCAAAACTCCAAAACTCCGAAACTCCAAAACTCCAAAACTCCAAAACTCCAAAACTCCGAAACTCCAAAATCCAAAACTCCAAAACTCCAAAACTCCAAAACTCCGAAACTCCGAAACTCGGAAACTCCAAAACTCCAAAACTCCGAAACTCCATAACTCCAAAACTCCGAAACTCCAAAACTCCAAAACTCCAAAACTCCAAAACTCCGAAACTCCAAAACTCCGAAACTCCAAAACTCCAAAACTCCGAAACTCCAAAACTCCAAAACTCCAAAACTCCGAAACTCCGAAACTCCAAAACTCCAAAACTCCGAAACTCCAAAACTCCGAAACTCCAAAACTCCAAAACTCCAAAACTCCAAAACTCCGAAACTCCTAAAACTCCGATACTCCGAAACTCCAAAACTCCAAAACTCCAAAACTCCGAAACTCCGAAACTCCGAAACTCCAAAACACCAAAACTCCAAAACTCCGAAACTCCGAAACTCCAAAACTCCAAAACTCCGAAACTCCGAAACTCCGAAACTCCGAAACTCCAAAACTCCAAAACTCCAAAACTCCGAAACTCCTAAAACTCCGATACTCCGAAACTCCGAAACTCCGAAACTCCGAAACTCCGAAACTCCAAAACACCAAAACTCCAAAACTCCGAAACTCCGAAACTCCAAAACTCCAAAACTCCGAAACTCCGAAACTCCGAAACTCCAAAACTCCAAAACTCCAAAACTCCGAAACTCCAAAACTCCAAAACTCCAAAACTCCGAAACTCCGAAACTCCAAAACTCCAAAACTCCAAAACTCCGAAACTCCAAAACTCCGAAACTCCAAAACTCCAAAACTCCAAAACTCCAAAACTCCAAAACTCCAAAACTCCGAAACTCCAAAACTCCAAAACTCCAAAACTCCAAAACTCCAAAACTCCAAAACTCCAAAACTCCGAAACTCCAAAACTCCAAAACTCCGAAACTCCAAAACTCCGAAACTCCGAAACTCCAAAACTCCGAAACTCCAAAACTCCGAAACTCCGAAACTCCGAAACTCCAAAACTCCAAAACTCCGAAACTCCAAAACTCCGAGACTCCAAAACTCCAAAACTCCAAAACTCCAAAACTCCGAAACTCCAAAACTCCGAAACTCCAAAACTCCAAAACTCCGAAACTCCGAAACTCCAAAACTCCAAAACTCCGAAACTCCAAAACTCCAAAACTCCAAAACTGCAAAACTCCAAAACTGCAAAACTCCGAAACTCCAAAACTCCGAAACTCCGAAACTCCGAAACTCCGAAACTCCAAAACTCCAAAACTCCAAAACTCCGAAACTCGGAAACTCCAAAACTCCAAAATCCAAAACTCCAAAACTCCAAAACTCCGAAACTCGGAAACTCCAAAACTCCAAAACTCCGAAACTCCATAACTCCGAAACTCCGAAACTCCGAAACTCCGAAACTCCAAAAGTCCAAAACTCCAAAACTCCGAAACTCCAAAACTCCAAAACTCCAAAACTCCAAAACTCCAAAACTCCGAAACTCCGAAACTCCAAAACTCCAAAACTCCAAAACTCCGAAACTCCAAAACTCCGAAACTCCAAAACTGCAAAACTCCAAAACTCCAAAACTCCGAAACTCCAAAACTCCGAAACTCCAAAACTCCAAAACTCCGAAACTCCGAAACTCCAAAACTCCAAAACTCCGAAACTCCAAAACTCCAAAACAGCAGAACTCGAAAACTGCAAAACTCCGAAACTCCAAAACTCCAAAACTCCGAAACTCCGAAACTCCGAAACTCCGAAACTCCGAAACTCCGAAACTCCGAAACTCCAAAACTCCAAAACTCCAAAACTCCAAAACTCCGAAACTCCGAAACTCCGAAACTCCAAAACTCCGAAACTCCAAAACTCCAAAACTCCAAAACTCCGAAACTCCAAAACTCCAAAACTCCAATACTCCGAAACTCCAAAACTCCGAAACTCCGAAACTCCAAAACTCCAAAACTCCGAAACTCCAAAACTCCGAAACTCCGAAACTCCAAAACTCCGAAACTCCAAAACTCCAAAACTCCAAAACTCCGAAACTCCAAAACTCCAAAACTCCAAAACTCCAAAACTCCGAAACTCCAAAATCCAAAACTCCAAAACTCCAAAACTCCAAAACTCCGAAACTCCGAAACTCGGAAACTCCAAAACTCCAAAACTCCGAAACTCCATAACTCCAAAACTCCGAAACTCCAAAACTCCAAAACTCCAAAACTCCAAAACTCCGAAACTCCAAAACTCCGAAACTCCAAAACTCCAAAACTCCGAAACTCCAAAACTCCAAAACTCCAAAACTCCGAAACTCCGAAACTCCAAAACTCCAAAACTCCGAAACTCCAAAACTCCGAAACTCCAAAACTCCAAAACTCCAAAACTCCAAAACTCCAAAACTCCGAAACTCCAAAACTCCGAAACTCCGAAACTCCAAAACTCCGAAACTCCAAAACTCCAAAACTCCAAAACTCCGAAACTCCAAAACTCCAAAACTCCGAAACTCCAAAATCCAAAACTCCAAAACTCCAAAACTCCGAAACTCCAAAACTCCGAAACTCCAAAACTCCAAAACTCCGAAACTCCGAAACTCCAAAACTCCAAAACTCCGAAACTCCAAAACTCCAAAACAGCAAAACTCGAAAACTGCAAAACTCCGAAACTCCAAAACTCCAAAACTCCGAAACTCCGAAACTCCGAAACTCCGAAACTCCGAAACTCCGAAACTCCGAAACTCCAAAACTCCAAAACTCCAAAACTCCGAAACTCCGAAACTCCGAAACTCCAAAACTCCGAAACTCCAAAACTCCAAAACTCCAAAACTCCGAAACTCCAAAACTCCGAAACTCCAAAACTCCAAAACTCCGAAACTCCGAAACTCCAAAACTCCAAAACTCCGAAACTCCAAAACTCCAAAACAGCAAAACTCGAAAACTGCAAAACTCCGAAACTCCAAAACTCCAAAACTCCGAAACTCCGAAACTCCGAAACTCCGAAACTCCGAAACTCCGAAACTCCGAAACTCCAAAACTCCAAAACTCCAAAACTCCAAAACTCCGAAACTCCGAAACTCCGAAACTCCAAAACTCCGAAACTCCAAAACTCCAAAACTCCAAAACTCCGAAACTCCAAAACTCCAAAACTCCAATACTCCGAAACTCCAAAACTCCGAAACTCCGAAACTCCAAAACTCCAAAACTCCGAAACTCCAAAACTCCGAAACTCCGAAACTCCAAAACTCCGAAACTCCAAAACTCCAAAACTCCAAAACTCCGAAACTCCAAAACTCCAAAACTCCAAAACTCCAAAACTCCGAAACTCCAAAATCCAAAACTCCAAAACTCCAATACTCCAAAACTCCGAAACTCCGAAACTCGGAAACTCCAAAACTCCAAAACTCCGAAACTCCATAACTCCAAAACTCCGAAACTCCAAAACTCCAAAACTCCAAAACTCCAAAACTCCAAAACTCCGAAACTCCAAAACTCCGAAACTCCAAAACTCCAAAACTCCGAAACTCCAAAACTCCAAAACTCCAAAACTCCGAAACTCCGAAACTCCAAAACTCCAAAGCTCCGAAACTCCAAAACTCCAAAACTCCAAAACTCCGAAACTCCAAAACTCCAAAACTCCAAAACTCCAAAACTCCAAAACTGCAAAACTCCAAAATTCCAAAACTCCAAAACTCCGAAACTCCGAAACTCCAAAACTCCAAAACTCCGAAACTCCAAAACTCCGAAACTCCGAAACTCCAAAACTCCGAAACTCCAAAACTCCAAAACTCCAAAACTCCGAAACTCCAAAACTCCAAAACTCCAAAACTCCAAAACTCCGAAACTCCAAAATCCAAAACTCCGAAACTCCGAAACTCCAAAACTCCAAAACTCCAAAACTCCAAAACTCCAAAACTCCGAAACTCCGAAACTCCAAAACTCCAAAACTCCAAAACTCCGAAACTCCGAAACTCCGAAACTCCGAAACTCCAAAACTCCAAAACTCCAAAACTCCGAAACTCCGAAACTCCAAAACTCCAAAACTCCGAAACTCCGAAACTCCGAAACTCCGAAACTCCAAAACTCCAAAACTCCAAAACTCCGAAACTCCAAAACTCCAAAACTCCAAAACTCCAAAACTCCGAAACTCCAAAACTCCGAAACTCCAAAACTCCAAAACTCCAAAACTCCAAAACTCCAAAACTCCAAAACTCCGAAACTCCAAAACTCCGAAACTCCGAAACTCCAAAACTCCGAAACTCCAAAACTCCAAAACTCCAAAACTCCGA